>NW_028261384.1:123103900-123328900 GCF_051295495.1 Thamnophis sirtalis
GCAGCAGCTGCCAAAAAAAGCCAACACAGTTCTAGGCTGCATAAACAGAGGGTTAGAATCAAGATCACATGAAATGTGTTAATACCAATTTATAATGCCTTGCTAAGGCCACACTTGGAATACTGCAGCTAATTTTGGTCGCCACGATGTAAAAAAGATGTTGAGACTCTAGAAAGAGTGCAGAGAAGAACAACAAAGAAGATTAGGAGGCTAAAACATATGAAGAACGGTTGCAGGAACTGGATATGTTTAGTTTAATGAAAAGAAGGACTAGGGGAGACATGATAGCAGTGTTCCAATATCTCAGGGGTTGCCACAAGAAGGAGTCAAACTATTCTCCAAGGCACCTGAGGGTAGAACAAGAAACAATGGGTGGAAACAAGGAGAAGCAACTTAGAAGGAGAAAATTTCCTGACAGTTAGAACAATTAATCAGTGGAACAATTTGCCTCCAGAAGTTGTGAATGCTCAAACACTGGAAGTTTTTAAGAAGATGTTGGATAACCATTTGCCTGAAGTGGTGTAGGGTTTCTTGCCTAAGCAGTGGGTTGGACTAGAAGACCTCAAAGATCCCTTCCAATTCTGTTATTCTAATTCTAAATGAAAAATTAAACAATGAACCAGAAGAGCAAAGCATGAAAACAAAAAAACACAGTGAAAATAAAAAGTGGCTTCCCAGTCCCTCTGATCCCAAGGCCTGAGAGTCTTCTATAATTTTCAGAATACCATCACGCCACTGGAAGCTTCATGAATTTCAGGAGGGAAAATTGGTCCAGAGGGCAGGAACTGCCCACAGTATAGGCCCAGTTCCTGGGTCAAGAAAAATGATACTCTTTAGTTTCAGTTTCATAAAATTTGTATGCCGCCCACTCCCATTGGGACTCTGGGTGGCTCACAAGCAAGACAAAAGCATTTTAAAAAGTTAAGAAAAGATATAATTATTAAAATTGATACACCATCCATTCAGTCTAAGTGGGGCTGGATATTAATCAACAGCCCCAGGCCTGCCGGAACAGCCAGATCTTGGTCGCTTTACGGAAGGCCGGGAGAGTGGTAAGGGTCCGGATCTCAACGGGTAGATCGTTCCACAGGGCCGGTGCAGCTACAGAGAAGGTCCTCCCTCGGGGGGCCGCCAGCCGGCATTGACCGGTCGACGGCTCCTGGAGGAGGCCCAACCTGTGCGATCTTATTGGTCGTTGGGAGGTGAATGGCAGGAGGCGGTCTCTCAAGTAGCCAGGTCCTATACCATGTAGGGCTTTAAAAGTAATGACTAGCACCTTGAAGCGCGTCCGGAGACCAATGGGGAGCCAGTGCAGCTCGCAGAGGATAGGTGTAACATGGGTGTATCTAGGTACACCCATTATCGTTCGTGCGGCTGCATTCTGGACCAACTGCAGTCTTCGAACACTCTTCAGGGGCAGCCCCATGTAGAGCGCATTACAGTAATCCAGTCTTGAGGTGACGAGGGCATGAGTGACCATTCGAAGTGCCTCCTGGTCCAGGTAGGGCCGCAACTGGTGCACCAGGCGAACCTGGGCAAAGGCCCCCCTGGTCACAGCTGACAGATGGTGTTCTAACGTCAGATGTGGATCCAGGAGGACACCCAAATTGCGGGGCCCCTCCGAGGGGTGTATAATTTCACCCCCCCAGGCTAAGAGGTGGAATGTCTGGACCATCCTTGGGAGGCAGCATCAATAGCCACTCAGTCTTGTCTGGGTTGAGTGCAAGCTTTAATTGGCAGGCCCCAAAGTTCACCTGACCTGCTGAACCGAGGCAGAGATAACTAAAGATAAGCAGTCCCTTATGTAACCAGGCCCTTTGCTATGCAAGACCAGGACCATGAACTGCATCCAGAAGTCAACTGGCCATCAATGCAGCTCATGCAATATTTGCAAATGATGAGGAACTCTGCCAACTCCTTTTCAGCTCTTTTCTCTCTTGGCCTCCAGAAAGGACACTCATCTCTCACTGGGAATTGAGAGGCAAAGTCATCCAAAAATCAATCAAGTCCTTTTCAGTGGTGCTGAAAGATAAGGAGTTCACATCACAGCTCAAATGCTGGTTCTGATGGGAAAGACTGTCTTCTCCCCCCTCCCCCAAATTTTCTGGGAATTATATTGCAGCCTAACCAGAGACCAAAATGACAAGGGCATTTCAGCTAAATTGTAGAGTAGCGAGTCCTGGGCCAGGAGCCACAGATTTACTTATAAACGCAACGTGGGTGAAGAGACAGAACAAGGGGGATGGGAACCACATTATCAAATAGTTCAGTTCTATTCGAGCCTGTGATTAAACTAGCTTTCTCCATAATTAACTTTTTTCTGAAAGAAGGGCTGTCCCTTTCATTTGCATGGAGAATTTTTATTTATTTGCATTTTGCTTTTTATTTTTACAAATGATTAAAACACACAAATTCTCCCTCGCAACTGATACAGGACATTATCCCAGGGAGAATGAAAACTAAACTTTGGATAATTCTGAATCTTTTGTTCTTTACAGGTAAGTTGTTTGCTTATGACCACAACTGATCACAAAATGTTTGTTACCAAGGAAGTCAGTTGCTATATAAATTTTGCACTACTGAACATCCCTTTTTGCCACAGTTATTAGGCAAATCATTGCGGTTCTTAAGTGAACCATACGGCCATTAAATGCATCTGCCCCCCCCCCCTCCACACCGATTTTGCTTGTTGGAAGCTGGCTGGGAAAGTTATAAACAGTGATCACACGATCCAGGACAGCGCAACTTCATAATAAATACATATATGCACCCAAATTGTGATCACGTGGCCACAGGGATGTGGCAATGGTCATTAAGGGGTGAAAACTGGTCATAAATCACTTTTTTTTGCTTTTGTAACATTAAACAGTTATTAAAGGAATGATTGTAAGCAGGGCCGTGGAGAGGATTATTAAGTGTGGGAACAAGGCTAATATGGGCCCCCTCACCTACACAGATACATAAATCAATGATGGCATAATTGTACATTTATTAATCACAAACACACTTGCAAATATATTAAAAAGAGGATAGGTACTTCTATAAAAGATAATGAAAACAATACAAATTAAAATTTGGTTTTGGATTTTTTTTAAAAAAAATTTCCCTTCATGGGTCTCCTTTGAGCTCCATCCCCCCAACCCCACCCCAACAATGTGCTGGCTGTACCCCCCTCTCCTCAGATCTGGTTGTAAGTCAAAGACTATCCATTGTGAAAGAAGACTGAAAGCCCAGATCACATTAGTCAGCTCTATAATATCAAATGTCCTGGGAGAGCAATTTGATCCTCTTCTTGGTAAACCTACAATGGGGAATCTGAAAAGAAGCGCTGCCAGTTTCCCCCAACAGCAGAAACCCATTGGCTTCTCCTGGGCTAAGACCAGGCCCGGTTCACACAGTACACGAACAGGAGACCACCAGAGGATCCCAGGGCTGCAGGATCGATTGGGAGGGCAGGAGAAACTATTTAAAGAAAGCAAAAAGACTAGCCACTTCCGGATTTTTGCTAGGAAAATTACAGGATGTCCAAAACCCAAACTCGGCTCTTAAAAACGTCCGGGGCCCTAAACCTCCGCCCTGGCGCGCAGGAATATTGCAACTTCACACTCTGAATTCCTGCAGCCCTGGATCTCCTGGTAGTCTCCCGTCCGGAATAAACATCTCAACCTGGAAATGGAGAAACGTAGGGAAAGTCAATAGGAGCCCGACAAACCCCAATCCCTTTCACTTAATGGACCCGGAGTTTAGGGAATGCCAGCTTAGAGGGCGGAGAAGCTTGGGACCCACTGGATCGGAGCTGGGATGGGGTGGGGGACCACCGACCTCGAGGTGAAGACCTTGGAGCAGCTGATGTCGGGGCTTATGTCACACATAGCCCGGTAGGCGGCGTCGCGCTCCTTGGAAGTCTCCACGTGCCAGGCATAAATAGAGAGCGCCAGCCCCGCCGCGCAGAGGAGCAACCGGGCTACGCGCTCCCACCTGGGCACCGTCATCCTGCCGGTCGGCCACGAGGAGAGGACACTGACCGCTGGAACCAATGCTGCTCCTTACAGCCTGGCCCGGGGACACTAGGCCGTTTCCCATTGGCCGGCCTGCGGGCGTTTGAACAGCCATTCTAGCCAATCAGAAAGCGGGGAAGGAAAAGGAGCAAGGCATGCTGGGGGTTGTAGTCTTCTGGCGTTCTCTAAATTAGGGGCCTTCCTCCTGAGCGTCTCAGGTTGGCCTAGGATCAGGAATGATAATAGACTAGGTCTAGGACAGGGGATTCCAACCTTGGCAACTTTAAGATATGTGGACTTCAACTCCCAGAGCTGGCTGAGGAACTCTGGGAGTTAAGTCCACAAGTGCAAAATTGAAATTCAATTTTTTTTTACCACTGGATCTGTGAGCCTGGCTTGGTGGGTGTGGCAGGGGAAGGATACTGCATAATCTCCATTCCCACCCCACTCTCGGGCCAGCCAGAGGTAGTATTTGCTGGTTGTCCGAACTACTCAAAATGTTCGCTAGCGGTTCTCCAGAACCCGTCAGAACCTGCTGAATTTCACCCCTGTTGGAGACCTCTGATCTTGGAGAATGTGTCACCTGAGTTCTTAAAAGACAAGGGCTCCCTTGAATTCCGGTGGAACTCTGGCAATCCCATGGACATGTCTTGATTAGAGCAACAATACAGAAGTGTCTAGAAATTGCCCTTCAGGGATGTTTTCCCCACCATTAGACTACAGTGCAGCCCTGATGTTTTCACGCAGCCAGATGCCAGCTTGTGTAGCGTTTCTAAGAGGATTGGGGTAGTGGGGCTTTGGTGTGATAGGTAACTCTTCCCACAACTTTGTAGATGGAGTCTCTAGAGATACTCAAGACATCCAGGTCATGGGTGTCTCAAAGGATGCAACTGGACTTTCTTGTTTTTTCTTGGAGGACGTTTTACTCCTCATCCAAGAGGCTTCTTCAGCTCTGACAGGATAGTGGGGAATGGAAGGATTTATATTCCTTGCAGACAGCTGGTCATTTGCATTTTTTTTAGAGCAGGGGTGTCAAACGTGCAGCGTCACGGCGGCCTCACGTGACGTATTGGGACTTTCCCCCCCTTTGTTAAACTGTCATGGCCATGGCTAGCATGTGACGTATCTGGGCTGCAAGGTTGACACCCCTGTTTTAGAGGGTCCTTGAAGCACTTGAAGGTTTATCTGTGTCATCAGGGTCAACTGAGTGGTGCTCCTGGTTCCTGTAGTCTGGAATTTTTCTTTGGAAATCCATTCCTACTCCCACACCCTTCAAAGGGTGTTTAATCCCAAATTGTATAGCTAAAAGTCTGGAGAAATTCCCAGTTATCCAGATCATAGTTTTTCCAAAGATGCTTTTTCAGGAAGCAACTGGACTTGTTTTTTCTTTGAAGACATTTGTAGGTGGATGCAAAGATGCTAAGTTTTTCTGACTCTGCTGCTGGCCAGTAGTCATCCAGATTCTTTGTAGCCCAGATCAGAGAGCTGACTGGTTGGGCTGTGGAATTGTGTGGCTAGAAAGAAAATAACTACTGGTTTTAATTTGGTGTGAACAGTCCTACATTTTGGCTGTCTCGAAAGAGGAACTTACAGTTGGTGCCCAAACAGGTTAGCAAAACTCAGGGTGGGAGAGGGTGGGAAGAAAAATACCAGTACATTTTTATGTGCTTGTAGTTTATCCTAAAGCTTATACATTACATTGTGTTAGAACTGAAGGAGCCTTAAATGTTGTTCAGTTATTTGTTTATCTAAAACTGTTTTGTTTGATGTTTTTGGTTTTTGTTCTCAGAACAACTGCCAGCAAAGATAAATCAGCAAATCAGCACTAAAACAAAATGGAAAAAACAGCATTAACAATAGGCTGGATAAAGCAAATTAAGGCCAAATTAAAATAAACTGATTTCTGCCTCATTGCCAAGGCAGCATGAAAATAATTCTGGGCGTAGTTATCAGGAAATGTATTCTTTAGCTGGAAGCTTCCGATAAAACAGTTGCTTGGGTTCATGGTTTTTTCCCAATAGAGGAACCCGGAAAAATCTTGATCAAATGATTTAGGACAGAAGTTCCCAACTGTGGCAAAACATATTGACTGGGGAATTCTGGGAGTTGAAGTGCCTTAAAGTTGCCAAGGTTGGAAAACTCTGATTTAGAGGCATTGGGCAGCAAGTTGTGAAAGATTTTAAGGCTCCAAAGCATTTCAGATTGAGCTGTGAAGAGAAAGTGATCCCAACTAAGTAATTCAGCAGTTTCAAAATGACATGCTGGTGTTTGCTGTACCTCAATGATTAACCATGAAAGCTTTGTTTTAAATAAATAGGAATGTCTAAATAATCTACAGAGATAAATCTCGTGGACCACGCACCAAAGTAATGCAGCTGGGAATTTGCCAAGGCCTCAATAATTTTAGATATACAGGTAGTTCTTGACTTATGGCTACAATTGAGCCCAAAGGTTCTGTTGCTAAGTTGTTAAATGAGTTTTGCCCCATTTTATGGCCTTTCGTGCCACAGTTATTTAATGAATCTCTGCATTTGTTAAGTGAGTAACACAATTATTAAGTGCATCCAGCTTCCCCACTGGCTTTGTTTGTCAGAAAGTCACAAAAATTGATCACACAACCCTGGGACACCGCTCCTGTCATAAATATGAACCAATTTGCCAAACGTCCAGATTTTGATCATGTAACCATGGGAATGCTGCAACAGCCGTAAGTGTGAAAAAAAGTCTTAGTCATTTTTTTTCAATGCCATCATAACTTTGAATAGTCATTAAACAAATTGTTGTAAGTCAAGGACTTCCTGTATATATGGAGTTCAAAGGTGGGTTTCTGCCGTTTCGCCCCGGATTGGGCGAACTGGTGTGGCGGTAGCAGGAGGCTCTGCCCACCAACCCAGATGCTCCTGTGTATGCGCGAGCGCACACAAGCAAACCAATAGTAACATAAATTGAAACCCACCATTGATGTAGTTATTTCATTTAATGCAATGAAATGAACAGGACAATAAATCTGTAAGTGACTAGGATCCAAACCGGAGATCGTGCCCTAGTTAAATTTACCCATGGAAGAAGTAAGTGGTCGAGTAGCATTGGGAAAGAAAATGTTTAGTTCTATAATAGCTAAAAAGATAGGACCAAAGGAATTGCTTCTCTACTAGCCAAATACTTGGTTTTTTTAAAAAGTAGGAAGGGAAAAAAATATTTAAATCAGGGGTGTCCAATCTTGGCAACTTTAATGCTTGGGGACTTCAACTTCCAGGATTCCTCCGCCAGCCAATGAAGGCCACAAGTCTTAAAGGTGCCAAGGTTGGACACCTCTGATTTAAATGGTATGAGGTGGGGTAGGATAGAAGTCAAAGCAATCAAAAGCTATCCTAAAAGGAAAAAAAGCTTTCTTATGGTCTGTGAACTTGTATGATCTCATTTCCAGAGAACAGGGATAACTGGTTGGTTGGCACATTTAATAGGAACACCTATACTGCAATAAAATGAGGCTCCAGGTCTCATTTTATAGGTGTCAGTTGAAATGGGTGTTCCAATGCTCTGTCGGGAAAGGAACAAACATTTGATCTTTGTAGCCAAATGTTAGATTACATTGTCTTTTATTAATTATATTGTCTTTTATTAATATTTAACTTTGAACAATGTCCCGCCTAGGTTTTATTTTTTAATATATTTTCATTTCATTTTCTTTATTGTATTTTTGAATGGCCCATCTCCTTCACAAAGGGACACTAGGCAATGTACAATAAAACTGTGTTTCCCCGAAAATAAGATAGGGTCTTATTTTCCTTCCCCCTCCCAAAATAAGCACTTGGCCTTATTTTCGGGGAGGTCTTAGTGTTTTTGAGGTGCAGGAGGGGGCGAGCGTGGTCACCTCATGGCAGCTGCTGTGTTGCAATATTTTTGGGGAGGGCTTATTTTCAGGGGTGGGTTTATTTTAGTGCATGCGCTCAAAAGCCTGACTGGCCTTATTATTTGGGGAGATCTTATTTTCGAGGAAACAGGGTGCTTTAGCAATAGCAGTTAGCAACAGCAGTTAGACTTATATACCGCTTCATAGGGCTTTCAGCCCTCTCTAAGCGGTTTACAGAGTCAGCATATTGCCCCCAACAACAATCCGGGTCCTCATTTTACCCACCTCAGAAGGATGGAAGGCTGAGTCAACCCTGAGCCGGTGAGATTTGAACAGCCGAACTGCAGAACTGCAGTCAGCTGAAGTAGCCTGCAGTGCTGCATTTAACCACTGCGCCACCTCGGCTCAGATTAAAAGATTAAAAACAGTATATGAAAGTTAACATTTAAAAGAGGCAAAGATGGCACTGCCGACGGTAGCCTTGGTGAAATGCTCTCTGATAGTTTGCTGTTTTTTATCATTCTCTGTGATTCACTGCGGATTTCATACTCAAGAGATGAATGTATTTTTTTCTCTTTTTTTCCTTTTATGCACATCAAAGACAAATTCCTTGTGTTTGCAGTCACACTTGGCCAATAAAAATTCTATTCTGTTCTATTCTATTCAATCCTGCATTTTGTGCAACTCTTCTCTTTTTTGATTGCTTAGATCCTTTTGCAACAATTCTTGGCTAAACACTTGCTTTAAATATATCCATAGTAGCACATGAATATGCAGCTTCTTCTTCTTTTTAATCCCAGCATGCTATGAAAGCATGACATGAATGGAAACGTAAAAGGAGAAATGGCATCTAAAGGTAGATTAAAAGTTTGATGTATGTGCATTAAAAAAATAGTCTTATGTTTTCCCAAGGCAAAAATTAATACATGTAGTCCTTGACTTGCGACCCCAATTGAGCCCAAAATTTATATTGCTTAAATGAGAAAAACGTGCTTAACAAATTTCCCACTTAGAGAACTTTTCTTGGCACATTTGTTAACTGAATTGCTGTTACTAATTTAGTAACACTATTGTTAAGTGAATCTGCTTTCTCCATTGTCTGTGTTTGTCAGAGGTTTGCAAAAGATGATCATAAGACCCCCTAGGACATGGCAGCTGTCATAAATGTGAGTCAGTTTTCAAGCATCTGAATATAAATCAAATGACCATGGGGATGCTGCATTGACCGCATTTTACAACAGTTTTTCTGAAAACCCAGGACTTCTGGGTTTGGGTAAAACTGCTCCCATAGCAAATCAATGATTCACTTAACAATGTAAAGTTTTGTATGCAAAAAAAATGTAAAAAAGATGTGGAGACTCTAGAAAGAGCACAGAGAAGAACAACAAAGATGATTAGGAGACTGGAGGCTAAAACATTTGAAGAACGGTTGCAGGAACTGGGTATACCTAGTTTAATGAAAAGAAGAACTAGAGGTGACAAAATAGCAGTGTTCCAATATCTCAGGGGCTGCCACAAAGAAGAGGGAATCAAGCTATTCTTCAAAGCATCTGAGGGTAGGACAAGAAGCAATGGGTGGAAACTAATCAAGGAGAGAAGCAACTTAGAACTAAGGAGAAATTTCCTAACAGTTAGAACTCTTAATCAGTGGAACAACTTTATTTCATTTATTTATTTGATTTGATTTGTCAATCGTTTACAAGATAATAGGTATAAGAATAAACATGACTATGAATGAAATGGGTACGAATAAATGGGGACAGTAGGATAGGGATGGTAGGCACAATGATGTGCTTAAGCATGCCTCCAGAAGTTGTGAAGTTCCAATAGTGGAAGTTTTTAAGAAGATGTTGGATAGCCATTTGTCTGAAGTGGTGTAGAGTTTCCTGCCTAAGCAGGGGGTTGGACTGGAAGACCTCCAAGGTCCCTTCCAACTCTGTTATTCTATTCTATTCTATTCTATTCTACTCTACTCTACTCTACTCTACTCTACTCTACTCTACTCTACTCTACTCTACTCTACTCTACTCTACTCTACTCTACTCTACTCTACTCTACTCTAACAACTTTGGCATTCCCCTAACAACTGCTGCAAAAAAAGATGGTAAAATGGCATGTTCAATCTAGTGTATGACCATTAAATATACAATCATAATGGGCAGGCTCCATTACAGTTGTATATCTTGGACTCCCTGTACAATATCAATGATAGTGGATTAGCAGTCATTTTCTTTATAACAATCCATGTTCTTTAAATTAATGGGACAAATTTGTACCACAACCTTCTTTGCAGTGTAATAGTATTTGGCAAATACAGGAGAAAGGAACATTCTGATACCTTGAGTTCCTGAACAAAACCTGGTATAAATATATATACTACTAATAGTAATGTTGTTTATCTTGCACTTATAATTATGAAGAATAGGGACAGAGAGTAAACAACAATGCTAACATGATTCCAACAATAAATTATAGCACTACTTTGTAATGTAAGAAGACTCTAAAATAAAAGACCCAGAATGTACAACCATAATATCTATTGATTCAAATTAATAGACTTTTCCCCCCCTCAATGCAGCTTCACAGGGCCTATGAAAAAATATATTTTATTGGTTTTTGAAGCTTTAAGCCAGAGGTGTCAAACTTGATTTCACTGAGGGCCACATCAGGGTAATGTTTGACCTTGGGGGGGTGGGGGTGGCCAGGGTGGGCATGGCCAGCTTGATGTCACTCATGTCAGGAGTGCCTGTGGTGGCCCAAGCACTCTGCCAGCAAAAATGGGCCCCCAAGCTCTATTTTCAGCTATGACAGCCTCCTGCAATCCTCTTCCAGCAAAAATGGAGCTTGGGAGGGCCACAGGCAGCCCTTGCAAGCTCCATTATCACCGGCAGAGGTACTACAGGCTGGTCCTTCACTATTTCCAGAGTGGCACCTCGCGAGCCAAATCTGGCCCCCCAGGCCTTGAGTTTGACACCACTGCTTTAAGCAGTCCCATTATAAAAGTCATTCTGTACAGAGTCCATTCCAAAGATAGAAAGTGAAGAAAACTCTCAACCATGATATGGCTCTTCTGGTACCTGGGAGAAAACCATTGACCTTGGACAGATAAGTAGATTAAAAGTGCAGTTATGCAAGCCAAGAAATGTTCTTTTCAACAGCTGGATATTTTCATTCAAATTTCTTTGCTGCAATTTACAATATTTACTGGAATTTATGCTGATATTCCTAATCAGTAGAATGGATGGTAGTGAAAAGGAGAATCAAGTAAGAACCATCTAGGTGCATTTCAGGTCCTTGATGGCCCTCTGTAAAAATAGGGAGCCAGGAAATTTCTAGAGAGCTTCTACCTAGGGAGCCAGAAAATTTGAGGGACCCCTTTCTTTGATTGTCCAGCATCCCAACAGGAGAGTCATGCTCCATCTCTTAAAAAGTGCCATCTACTAAGACCAAGGAATTGAGCTTTTTCTATTGCTGAGTCTGCCTCTCCACTTCATCCATGATTAGGTTCTCCCTGACCTTCATTGATGTTTGAAGAGCCTTAAAACCTGGCTGTCCTCCCAGGCATGTGGTTGGGAGGTTAGATGAGCCAACGAGATAGCATTGACTGACTGATGATGGTTATCACCAGCTGCCATTGTGTTAGTTCTGTTCCTGTTGGGTGCATATTGTCATTCTTTTTATTGTTCTGCATTGTTTCGACTTTTGTAACTCTTGTTTGTCACCCAGAGTTGCTCGTGTGAGGTGGGAGGCCATATAAATCAAATCAGTCACTCGATGGATCAATAATATTATGAAAAGCAGCATTCAGGACATGAGTTCAGGGGTATAGTTAGATTTTGGGTAACCTATATAATAGGCTGTCACAGATGCTTAACAACTGCAGTGAATCACTTAGCAACTGTGGCAAGAAAAGTCATAAAATAAAGCAAAACTGACTTTAACAACTGTCTTGCTTAATTTGTTCCCGAACGTCCGGTTTGTGTGTTCGGGAAAGCCTCCGGAGGGCGGAAAACATCCGATCACTGACCTATAAGGAGTCCTCAACTTATAAGCAGTTGCAACCATTCAAAGTTATAATGGACTTACCTGGGGGCTGATCACCTGGATTTGAAGTTGTGATGCTTGCCCCCCCCCCAATGATCTGGAAGCTGGATTGCATTTACAGCTGTTTGCAGTGCCTCATGGTCATATGACTACATTTTATGCCAGTATTCATGAATCGTTTTTTAGTAATGGATTTTGGCAAAACTGTTCCTATAACACACCATTGGTTCGCTTAACGACCAAGATGTTCATTTAGCAACCACCACAAAAAAGTGTATACTGTTTTTACAACCTTCACAATCTATCACAGTGCAGGCTCCATCAGGGTCATAACTCAAATGCTACCTATACTCCCTTCGAATTTTACAGCTAATGAAGATGAGATCAGATTGAACCAGTTAGTCAAAATAGATTCTAATTTGAAACTGAGTAACATAAAAATCCTAGAAATAAATAAAAATCATACAGGCACTCCTTGACTTACCATTGAGCCCAAAATTTCTGTGGTTAAGCAAGACAGGTTGTTAAGTGAGGTTTGCTCCATAGTTGTTAAGTGAATCACTGCAGTTGTTAAAATAGTAGCATGGTTTTTAAGTGAATCTGGCTTCCCCATTCACTATGTTTGTCAGGAAGTTGCAAAAGATCTCACATGACCTTGGACGCTGCAAACATCATAAATACATATCAGTTGCCAAGTGTTCGGATTTTAATCACGTGACTATGGGGACGCTGTACTAGTCATGTGTGAAAAGCTGTCACTTTCTTCAGAGCCATTGTTAACTTCCAATGGTCATTAAAAGAATGGTGCTAAGTGAAGGATTATCTATAATCTGACTCTAGGATTGTGGGAAATGGTGGATTGTGCCACAGTTTATGTGTTCCTTTAAGATTGTTGCTGTTGTTAGTTGCGAAGTCGTGTCCAACCCATCGCCATCCCATGGACAATGTTCCTCCAGGCCTTCCTGTCCTCTGCCATCCTCTGGAGTCCATTTAGGCTCAGGCCTACTGCTTCAGTGACTCCATCCAGCCACCTCATTCTCTGCCATCCCCTTCTTCTTTTGCCCTCCATCTTTCCCAGCATTGGGCTCTTTGAGGTAGTACTAGACTTCATTTGTTTCTTCGTTTTTTCTTTTCTTTTTGGTTTCTTCACTTTGAAGTATTTGCCCAGATGCTACTCTTCACCTGTGTCCACCTTAGTCAAACATTCACCCCAAATAACGTCAGAAACAAAGAAGTAACGTAGACATTTGTTTCACTATTTCAGTTCCGACAAAGCCAACCGATTGAGAATATAACTCAGCTTCCATCTGGAGCATTTATAGGGGAGATATTTTGTCCTAACCCCCCAAAACACTGAGTACATTAGATAAGGAGGAGGATAGGAATCAGAAGCTAGCCAGCACATGAAGATGGAGAACTCAGATACTGGTAAAAAATTAGTCAAGATAGTGGCCTCCACTAAATAGTTGGAACCCTGCCTGTTTTTTAGGTCCATTGTGATGTGGATACTAAATGGTTGGCAATTGCACTGTTCCAGCTGACATTTTGACTTTGGAGAGACTCTTGTCTGATACAAGAGAGCAGAGTTTCTTCTCCTGATTGTTTTTTCTTCCTCACATTTTTACACTTTTTTTCAAGTCAAGCATGTGGTAATCCATTGGTTGCAACAGGAATTGTCTAACTGGCTTATTCGCCTGAGCCTGATGTTCTAGGCCAAGAGTGACTGGCTTCCAAATCACCCAGCTGGCTTTCACGGCTAAGGTGAAATTAGAATTCACTGCCTCCTGATGATTGGCTCAAAATTAACCAGCTGGCTTTCATGCTTAAGGCGGGACTAGAACTCAAAGTCTCCTGGTAATTGGCCCAAAATCACCCAGCTGGCTTTCATGGCTAAGGTGAAATTAGAATTCACTGCCTCCTGATGATTGGCTCAAAGTTAACCAGCTGACTTTCCTGCTTAAGACAGGACTAGAACTCAAAGTCTCCTGGTAATTGGCCCAAAATCACCCAGCTGGCTTTCATGGCTAAACCAGGATTGGAACTCAAAGTCTCCTGAATTTTGGTCCAAATAACGCAGCCATCATTCATGGCTAAGGCTGAACCCACAGTCTCCTGGTTTCTAACGTGGAGCCTTTACCACTTGGGTAGGCTGCTGGGGGTTTGCAGGAGTTTGGGAAAACCTCTAGCTAAGATTCTCTGCCGTTCGGAGAACCCCCAGATTCTACTCCTGGCTGGCCCCGCCCACCCCCACGCGGCCCATTTTGGATGCAGGTAAGTGCAGGGTGTGTGCGTAGGCTCAGGGGGCGGGGCAAAAAATGGGCCTAGTGGAAGTTCGGGAGGGCCTCCAGAGCCTGGGAAGCCATTTGCGCCCTCCTGGAGGCTCAAGAAAGCCTCTGGAGCCAGGGGAAGGCACACACACCCCCATCGTGGTGCAGGAGGCCGACTAGCCCACGTCTACCATGGCCATGCCCACCCAGCAACCAGGCAGAGAACCCCTTGCTAAAATTTTTGAAGCCCACCCCTGTCACCACTAAACCATCCTGGCTCTATTCTCGTGATGTAATTCTTTAAATAAAAATTTTACAACCCCCCTTGGTCCTTATGGCTAGAGAGGTGAAAGATACCCAATATTTTTAACTGAAGTTTTTTTTTTAATATAACATGGTTATATTAATTAATGAAATTACTTTGCATTGATTTATTGTATAACTTTCTGTCCATGGACTAGATATAAAATGTCAGGCTTGGAGCATATGCAATCATTTGAGTGTATACAGAGATCCACTTCCTTGTCAGCTTTTGCACATCAGAGATCACAGGATTTCCAGGGCAGGAATTCAGATTAACAGAGTTGGAAGGGATCTTCTAGGTCATCTAGTCCAACACCCCCCCGCCCCTGCTCAAGCAGGAGACCCTACACCATTTCTGACAAATGGAAATCCAATCTCTTCTTGAAAGTCTTAAGTGATGAAGCCCCCACAACCTCTGAAGGCAACTTGTGTTCCATTGGTTGATTGTTCTCACTGTCAGAAAGTTCCTCCTTATTTCTAGGTTGAATCTCTTCTTGTTCATTTTCCATCCATTATTCTTTGTCTGGCCTTCGGGTGCTTTGGAAAATAGATTGACCCCCTTCTCTCTCTGACAGCCCTCAAATATTGGAACACTGCTATCATGTCTCCCCTAGTCCTTCTTTTCATTAAACTAGACATACCCAGTTCCTGTAACCGTTCTTCATATGTTTTAGTCTCCAGTCCCATAATCATCCTGCTTGCTCTCCTCTGAATTTTTCCTAGAGTCTCAACATATTTTTTATAGTGTGGTAATCAAAACTGGATGCAGTTCTCTGGGTGTAGTAGTCTTACTAGGGTTTTATAGAGTGGCATTAGTACCTCACTTGATTTTGATTGTATCCCTTCGTTAATGCAATTTAGGGTTCTATTGGCTGTTTTGACTGAATCAACAGAAATCAGCAGAACCAATAATTGCTTTTCAATGTGGGATTGCTAATATTAATTTGATGCTTTTTTTGCAGGAAGTTTATTCACTTTTCTGTTATCACATTTCAATAATCCTTTCCTTGTGTTTGTATGTGTTCAACAGATTATTTCCTAATTACACAGCAAATAGTTTATTGAATACATACAAACACAAGGCGGTTATTTCCTCATTGCATAGAAATGATTTATTGGTCAAGCATTATGGTTGGTTTTTTAAAAACTATTCTTCAGAAGAAAGTGCGTAAGTGTCAAGGTTTTCCTCAAAACCCTTTATCAATAGGCTCATGTTTATTACCCAGCTACCTGATCTGATATGGTGCTTTGATGCAGATTTGAAAATGAAAGCAAACTATGATGAAACACCTGTTTGTTGTTCTATAGAAAAGCAAATAAAGAATTAACTGGCTATTTCCTTTTAAAGTAGCTGTAAAACTTACCCAAACCTTTTAGCATCCTTGAATTGGCAGAAAAACTTGCGGGCATGAGATGCACTGTCTGCACTACCAGCTCTTCTCTACCTTTACTGCATATTTTTTTTTACTGTATTTATTTTAAAAGTAGACATGTAGAAAAGATCTAAGAACAAATAAAAATTCCAAAAATTTTGGAATTCCAAATATACTGAGGTAAGCAGGGAAAACAACTTGGCCTATTACTGTTTGCAAAAAAAGTAACTTTTCCCAAATCGAAGCTATTGGAAGAAAAATCCAATCCGCTTCCAAGCCGGGAGAAAGAGGCGGGAAATAAAATGGAGGCTGGCTGCAGGAAAGAAGCCCTCTGTTTATTTTGGTTCCAGAAACTTTAGTTTCTGGGGTGGCTGACAAAATGGGTTTGAGATAGGTGAGCTTTTTATACATTATTTGGGGCCTTGTGATTGAGATGCCTCTTAACGTGCAAGAGCATGTCCTTTAATATTCTAATGGCTATTGCCAGATTCCTATGGAGTCATATATGGGTCATGGCTGGCTCTGCAGGCAAAAGGGGATATGCAAATCCTAGGCGTATGAGCGAATTTTGTCAGCTTTGGCTTGCCTTATTATGTTGCTTATCTGGAGTCTCCATTGCTCTTTGCTTATGAATAGAGTGGCCCAATTTTTCTGAATGGATAAAAAAAAAATCCAAAGACTGGCCTCTTCATGCTTCTGCTTGAGGTTGTTTTCCTTTAGCAAGAAGACTGGATGTGCTTTCTGCGTTTGTTAAGATCTTTCTCTATTTCTCCTTTAAGGGGTAATATTCTATCTGGCTTTTAATATTAAGAATAAATAATATTTTAATTTAGGGAAGAGAGGGCCTTCCTACAAAGCTAAGATACCAGAAAATTAAGCAACACAATTGTTAAAGTCAGTTTTGCTTCATTTTATGACTTTTCTTGCCACAGCAGTTGTTAAGTGATTCACTGCAGTTATTATGTTAGTAACCCAGTTAAGTCAATCCTGGCCTCCCCCTTGATTTTGCTAGTCAGAAGGTTGCAAAAGGTGATCACACAACCCCGCAACCATCATAAATATGCCAAAAGACTGGATTTTGATCACGTGATCATGGGGATGCTGCAATGGTCATAAGTATGAAAAATAGTCATGTCACTTTTTTCAGTGCCGTTGTTGTTGTTAGTTGCAAAGTCGTGTCTGACCCATCGTGACTCCATGGACAATGTTCCTCCAGATCTTCCTGTCCTCTACCATCCTCTGGAGTCCATTTAGGCTCACGCTGACTGCTTCGGGGAATCCATCCAGCCAACTCATTCTCTGTTGCCCCCTTCTTCTTTTGCCCTCAATCTTTCCCAGCATTAGGCTCTTCTCCAGTCAGTCCTTCCTTCTCATTAGGTATTTGAGTTTCATCTTCAGGATCTGGCCTTCTAAGGTTGATCTTCTCTAGGACTGACTGGTTAGATAACCTTGCAGTCCAAGGGTCTCGTATAGGAGTCTTCTCCAGCACCACAGTTCAAAGACCTCAATTCTATGGTGCTCAGCCTTTGAAACAATCACTAAATGAATGGCTGTAAGTTGTGGACTATTTATATGGCCAGGACTTTTTGCCAGAAACTATTTATACTGGTTAAAAAATGCTGGAAGTCATCCTTTTAATAGTCTCCCAATCAGCCATGCAAAATTGAAGCTGTGATCTCTCTCTCTCCATTCCATTCCAAAGGCAAAGCAATATCACCAATACAGATAGTCCTCAAATGATGACCTCAACAGGGACTGTAAAATTGGTCTTTAAGCGGTATGGTTGTTAAGTGAGACATCTTGACCTATTTTATGGGTCATTTTGCTATCGTCATTAAGGGAGGCATCACAGGTCTGACTGAGACTTGTGAGTTACTGCAAGATTCCCCCACTGAGTTTGCTTTTTGGAAACTGACTGGGAAGGTCGCAAATGGTGATCACATGACTACAGGACATCGCAACTGTCATAATTGCAAGCTGGTTGCCAAACACTCAGGTTGTGATCACATGGCCCTGTGGGGACCCTGTGACGGTTGAAAGTGCGATGGTGGTCATGAATCACCTTCGTAACTTTGAAAGGTTGCTAACCTTACCTGTTACTTACCTGTAAGTCATTTGCTTTAACAGGAAGTGCTGAGTTAAAACTGGATGTTTGGATGGATGGGTGGGTGGGTGAGTAGGCAGATGGATGTCTACTCATTTATCCTTGCTTCATTTTCTCAATCAAAATTTCTCTGCATGACGTTGAGCTTCACTTAGGAGAAAAAATTCTACTGACCTGATAGGGTCACCTGATCCTTCTTCTCAGGAACAAACATAACAAAGCATGAATAACATCCCCTTGATGAGTAACCGAGAATTTGCCAAAACCTCCATCGGGCTGTGTCAGCCCATATTTGAAAAAAAAAAAAAGCACGCAATAGGATTGTTTCCAGTATCAACAATCTGGTATGAAAATAAGGCATGAAGACCCCATGGAAACCTCAAGAATGAGGTTTTATTTTTTTAAATTTAATTTAATTTCGTTTGTCAGACATGTACAAGATAACGGGTATAAGCATAAACATGGATGTGAACAAGGGAAATGAGTACAAATAAATGGCGACAGTAGAGCAGTGACGGTGGGCACTCTGGTGCACTTATGCACCCCCCCCCCACTTTAGGGACCTCTTAAGAATGGGCTGAGGTCCACGGTAGACAATTTAAGATTGAAGCGGTGGGGGGTTTGAGGATATAACAACAGAGTCAGGTAGAGCATTCCAGGCATTGACCACTGTTGCTGAAGTCGTATTTTCCGCAATCGAGTTTGGAGCGGTTTACCTTGAGTTTGTATCGATTGTTTGCCCAAGTATTATTGAGGTTGAAGTTCAAATAGTCATTGACAGGTGGGACATTGTAGCAGACAATTTTGTTTAACGTCATAGGAACATAATGTAAGGTTATGGGAATGACCCTTGGAATTCTTTTAAAAATAACTTAGTTTTGTCTCTGTCCAGAGTAAGGTACTGTAAAGAGCTTGCATGGAAGAAAGCTTTATTTTGTTCTTAATGAGATGGAATTGATGGGATGGAAAGAGGAGACAAGCTTGAAATTTGGCAGAGTTGGAAGCCTTATCAACTAGGGCTTTTTCTCTGGCATATCAAATATACGGTGGGGAGTGTAATTATTCTGGGAAAACATCTCTTATTACTCAAAGGCTCAAGAGAATTGTGTATGTGTATGCTTAAAAAGCAATACTCTAAATTAGTGTTTCTCATCCCTCAACAACTTTTAATTGGTGTGGACTTCAGTTCTCAGAATCAACATGCAGGCTGAGTAATTCTTGGAGTTGAAGTTCACCTCTCTTAAGTTGCCATGGCTGGAACACACTGCATTAAATGGGATATGATTACTTTCCATATTTTCATGTGTACCTTTTGCCATATTAAATGTTACATTTGCATACCTTTCAGAAAGGATTGGGAGATTGCACCCCAAGGTGTCATGGGGTATCAGCACATACCAATACCTATAGATACAGGTTCAGTGCAGAGAAGACACAAGGTTTCAAGTTATACTCAGCATTCAATGACTCAACCAGCGGTGAAATGCTACCTGTTTGGACTGGTTTGCCCGAATCGGTAGTAAAAATGCTACCGGTTCACCTGAACCGGTAGTAAAAAAAATGCTCCCGGTTTGGGTGAACCGGTATTTCCAACTATCAGCTGTGATGCGTGAATTGTATTTGCTAGAATCGTTGGATTTCCTGCTTTCTAGCTAATCTAAATCACCTGGCACAGCGAATCCCCACCTTGTTGTTCCGCCCATCCACCCAGATGTCATCACATTCCATTTTTGATGGAATGGTCCTGTGCATTTGCAGAGGTGGCGCATGCACTCACATTTGTGAACCAGTAGCGAAGTTGATTTCAGCCCCGGACTCAACCATAATGGTTATTGTGATGCAGATTCCACCAATTGGATATCTTGTACTGGTGCAATTTCCACCAGTAGAACATTTGAGCACTCTTCCAAATCAAGCAGAACATGATTCCTTCTGGGCATCCACATTACGTTCATCTCTGGATCTCTGGTTCTAGAAGTTTCCTGAAGTTTTCAGGGAAACGACGGGCTTGTGAAACAAGAGGATGAGCGGCAAGGAAATGTCAATCAAATCGTCCTAAAAGGAAATTGGTCAAGGCAGGCATGGTGTCCCATCATGGAGCTGAATACTAGCAAAGAAGCTGCAATAAAGGAAGCTCCAAAATCTTGTTGTTTGACTTCAGGCCCAGTTCAAGGAATGGGAAAGCAAAAGACAGAAAGGAAAGGATGAAAATGTTAGATAGCAGCCAAATATTACGCAAAGGAGTGACAAAACGGGGGCCATAGTTCATAATTAAGAGTGATGAAACATTAGTGATCTTTTTCTTTCTGAAATTTCAACAGTGGAAACCACAAATAGAAGTATTTCCCAAATTTACAAAGGAGAGTCAGATCCTCAATATGCTTGGAAAAAGTCAGTTCCTCTTCTAGAAGTCCAAAAATACAATTAAGGGTTAACTGTAAAATCAAATTGGCTAATATTTACTTCCCTGCATTTACTATTCTCCGCTTCTTGTTTTCTTTATGTCAGCATTTCAGTCTGAGGTTTTTTTTTTTTACAACTGACAACGTGCTGGGAAGAGAGACTGCAGCATCATGTTTAACAGAATTGATTTTATGAGTGATAAAAATGAGTGATAAAATGATTTTAGTGTGTCATCACTATAGCATGTAAAACAACACAATAGTAGTTATGCAATAGAAAGAATAATAATATACAGGTAGTCCTCGACCTATGTCCAGTTTCTTAGTGACTATATAATGACAGATCTCCCCATGACTGTTCCGATGACTGCCCCCCCTCCCCACAGTCACATGATTGCCTTTTGGGTGGCTCAGCAACCGGCTGGCATTTACATCCATCTGCAATGTCCCAGTCACATGACCAGGATTTCCACGTTTTCTGCCAGAAACCGGCGTTTACTTCCTGTTTCTGACAAAAGGCACCCATTGTGGGCAATGGATTCACTTAAAAACCATATGTTTCCTTAATGATCACTGCATTCTCTTAACAATTACGGCGTTCACTTAACAATTGTGGCAAAAAAAAAGAAGATCATAATTACATATGGTCATATGGTGATCTGCTTAATGACCCAACATGTCTCGCGATCATAACTCTGGACTCAATTACGGTCATAAGCTGAGCACCACTTGAAAAAAATGAACTGAAACTTTTTTTTTTTTTTTTAAAGGAAGACTAGAAACTTCAAAGTAACATTAACTAGTGCAGGCTTTTAAGATGCCATGAAATCTAGATTGTATGTAGGTTAAATCAAATTCTTAAGGAAACCAGTGGGCGCATCATGGTTGTATGTTTGACCTCAGGGGGGCGGGGTGGGCGTGACCGGGGTGGGCATGGCCAGCTCGACGTCACTCGTGTTGGGGGCCCCTGTGGTGGCCCAAGCACTCTGCCAGCAAAAACAGGCTCTCGAGCTCCGTTTTTGACTGCCACAGCCTCCTGCAACCCTCTGCCAGTGAAAATGGAGCCTGGCTGGGCCATGTATGGCCCTTCTAAGCTCCATTTCTGTCTGCGATGGCCTCCTGCAACCCTTTGCCAGAGAAAACGGAGCTCTTGAGGACTGCTTGAGAGCCAGAAATAGAAAGGTATTTCACTGGCAGAGGCAACGCAGGCCGGTCCTTTGCTGTTTCCAGGGCAGTCCCAGGGGCCAGATCTAAGCAGCCTGTGGGCCGGATCTGGCCCCCGAACCTTGAATTTGACCCGCTTGCTCTAGCTGGTTGCTATAGAGCGGGATTCAAAGTTTAGTCTTCTGCAAAACCATATTGATATCTAGCCTTGATATTTGATGTGGAATTCACTATGCATATACTTAGGTAACAACTAATTCTTCTCTGAACAGAGGTACAGGTAGGGTTCAACTTACAGCCATTTGTTTAGTGACCATTTGAGGTTACCAGGGCACTGAAAAAAGTTCTCACACTTAGCAACCTTTGCGGTATCCCCACAGTCTCACGATCAAAATTTAGGTGCTTGGCATGATTGCTATGGTAACCTTCTGAGCTGACTTCAAACAAGCAAATTCAGTGTGGAAGCTGGATTCACTTAACAGTTTAGTTTAGTTTTAGTTTAGTTTTAGTTTAGTTTTAGTTTAATTTTAGTTTAGTTTTAGTTTAGTTTTAGTTTAGTTTTAGTTTTAGTTTAGTTTTAGTTTAGTTTTAGTTTAGTTTTAGTTTAGTTTTAGTTTAGTTTTAGTTTAGTTTAGTTTAGTTTAGTTTAGGTTTAGTTTAGGTTTAGTTTAGTTTAGTTTTAGTTTAGTTTTAGTTTAGTTTTAGTTTAGTTTTAGTTTAGTTTAGTTTTAGTTTTGGTTTAGTTTTGGTTTAGTTTAGGTTTAGTTTAGGTTTAGTTTAGTTTAGTTTTAGTTTAGTTTTAGTTTAGTTTTAGTTTAGTTTTAGTTTAGTTTAGTTTAGTTCAGTTCAGTTCAGTTTAGTTTAGTTTAGTTTAGTTTATTGTCATTGCACATCATACAACGAAATTAAATACCATCCTCAGCTGTGGCAAAGAAGGTTGTAAAATTGGTCTTTACACCTGTCTTGCTTAGCAATGGTAATTTTGGTCCTGATTGTGGTCATAAGTCAAGGACTATTGGTAGTATAGTTATTTCATTTCATTTTGTGCTTCTTTTTAGGAGGAAAAGGTCAAGATCAGACCTGACAGAACAGCCACCTTTCCTGTTCTTCTGCATCCCACAGTATAATTGGATCTCCAAAAACTATATAGGTAGTCCTCGATTTACTGACCACAAAGCAGCCCAAAGTTTAAGTTGCTAAGTGAGATATTTCTTAAGTTTTACCTTTTTTGCCACAGTTGTTAAGTGAATCACTCCAGTTGTTAAGTTAGTAACATGGTTGTTAAGCGATTCTGGCTGCCCCATTGACTTTGCTTGTCAGAAGGTCGCAAAAGGAGATCCCATGATCCCGGGACACTGCAACCGTCATAAATATGAGTCAGTTGCCAACTTTGATCATTATGCTGCAATGGTTGTAAGTGTGAAAAATGGTCAAAAGTTAATTTTTTTTCAGTGATGTTGTAACTTTGAACAGTCACTAAATGGATTGTTGTAAGTTAAGGACAACCTGTAAATCTAATAATCACTGACCAGAAGACAGGAATTGATACAGAAGCGATTCTTAAAACAGAATGCGCCATTTTCAGGAAATCGGAACTCTGCAATATTACAAGAAAAGAAAGAGAATGCAAAATTGATTGCCCCAAACGAAACAGAAATGGCTGCCATCCACCGTTTACCCTGGCTGTAATCTACTCTGGTTACATCCCTTCTATTTGTCAAGCTTTCTAAATATTTCATCACTCCGAAACCAAATCCAAGTTTCTGGGAATAACACCAGTGAAGTGGTGTTATGTACTGTACAAACAGCGCATTTGATTGTGTTTTGATAAGCTAAGTTCCTTCTCTTAGTCAGGGTCAGAAGAAACCATTAGGCATTGGTGATTCATTTTTTTATAGCGGCTGTGGATGTGATCTATGCATTTGCAAAATGGCTGGCAGTGGAGGTGAAGCCATTTTACATAAGTCCCCAGAAGGCAAATGGATAGGATGCTCACACACACACACACACACTCCAGCCAGTGGTGGGATTCAAATAATTTACCAACTGGTTCTCTGTCCTAATGACCAGGTGGATAGGCAGGGCTTAGTGGCCATGTGGCTGTGTGGGCATGGCCAACTCAACATTACTTAGGTCAATGGGCACTTTGCTTTCGCTGTTACAATGTAATAGGGGTTAATCGGAGAGGCAGTTTCTGTAAGCAGGGCAATAAAGATTAAGCTAGAAACAACACCAGAATGTTTCCTTCCTGCCTTCCTTACAGGATTAGCCCTATAAAGTGAGGAAAAAACCAAAAGAAGATTTCTTCCAACAACCGGTTCTCTGAACCTCTTAGAAAGTTAAGAACCGGTTCTCCCGAATAGGTGTGAACTGGCTGAATCCCACCACTGACCCCAGCCTTCTGCTCCCATCTTACACGTAACCATGATTTAAATCTTCTAAGAGAGTATTTGCTGTAAATAAAGCTGACATTAAAAGCTGTGTTTTGCTTTGCACTTCTTTAATTTTATTTAGGGCAAAATAAACCTTTAAAAAGGGAGAACGGAGAAGTTGGCAGGTAGTAGAGAAGATAATTGGGAGAAGATGAGTAGATTTTTTTCTAATTGGGAAAGTTTGTAAGATCATCTAAAGATCATCTTAAAAAAGAGACCAAGGATCTAATCTTGATATCATAGGAATGCTGTATTAGACTTTGGTGATTTCTGATGCTTTGGCAAAGCATCAGAAATCTGGTAGACCATTTTCCAACTAACCAATTTGTAAAAGCTTTTAATAAAACTTGTTACAGGTAATCCTCGGTTTATAGCCATTCATTTAGTGACCATTTGAATTACAACAACACCAAAAAAAAGTCATATCTATTTTTCAAACTTATGACTATTGCAGCATCCCCAAGGTCATGTGATCAAAATTCGGGCGCTGGGCAATTAGCATGTATTTATGATGGTGGCAATGTCCTGGGGACATGTGATCAACATTTGTATCCTTTGGACAAGCAGCGTCAATGAGGAAGCCAGATTCACTTAACAACTGTATTACAAACTTAACAACTGCAGTGATTCACTTAACAACTGTAACAATTGTAAAATGGAGCTGAAACTCACAACTGTCTTGCTTAGCAACAGAAATGTTCGGCTCAGTTGCGGTCGTAAGTCGAGGACTACCCGTGATTGGAAAAAACTCCTGCAAAAGATCTGTTCAGTTTCTAAATATCCACACTCTGGTTCAATTAACAATAGAGTAAAGAGGCCAATTGCATATTTGCATTGTTTGGGAGAAGCTGACGGGGCTGTCCCTCTGATGTGCAAATAGTCAAAATTATTTCAGCAACATTTGCTGATCTTCTTTGCTCTGTGACGGGAAGGAAAAATGAGCCCTCTGTGAACTCCATAATCAGGAAGTGATGGCAATTGGAAATAAAAGTAATTGCTCAAACATTTATGAGAAAGACAGGAAGTGGGCCTTTTTTAGTGGGCGAAAATGAGGAAACTGAGTGCATAGTTGGATGATGTACTGAATCATAAAAAATAGAAAGAAACCCCAGAAGAAAGGAAAACAAACTCAAATGCCCCTCAGAGGTGTCCCCTGGCTAGCTGAAAGACAGGGGGTAAAAATGGGGGGGGGCTGTTACAAATCCTTAAAACACCCCAAAAAATCCAATGTAAGATTCCCTTTCACACTATAAGTAAAGAGAACTGAAATTCATTAATCTGCCTATTGTCTATCCTCTGTCTCTCTGTCTATTGATCTATCGATCTATCGGTATCTCTAATCTCTAATCATATATATATGATTAGAGATTAGAGATACTGATAGATCGATAGATCAATAGACAGAGAGACAGATATATGTATACATACACACATACATACATACATACATACATACATACATACATACATATACATACACACACACACACACCCATCATCGCTCCCTCCCCCCGTATGTAACATCTCTAGTATAGCCTTTATTGTCATTGTACATCTTGTATACAATGAAATATCTAATCATCCCTCTCTTTCCTATCTCATCTATCCATTTATCCACCCACCCACCTACCTACCTACTAGTTTTTATCATCTCCAATCATCTCTCTCTCCCTTTCTCTCTTGCCTGCCTGCCTGCCTGCCTGCCTGCCTGCCTGCCTGCCTGCCTGCCTGCCTGCCTGCCTGCCTGCCTGCCTGCCTGCCTGCCTGCCTGCCTGCCTGCCTGCCTGCCTGCCTGCCTGCCTGCCTATCTATCTATCTATCTATCTATCTATCTATCTATCTATCTATCTATCTATCTATCTATCTATCTATCTTTATTGATCCATCTTTATCTGCCTACCTTCCTACCTATCTTTATTTATCTATCTTTATCTGCCTGCCTGCCTGCCTACCTATCTATATAATCTATCTATCTATCTATCTATCTATCTATCTATCTATCTATCTATCTATCTATCTATCTATCTATCTATCTATCTATCTATCTATCTATCTGATCCATAGAATTGCAAAGAGTCGGACATGACTGAATGGATTATACTATCATATCTGTCTGTCTATCCTTCCATCTATTTACCTGTCTTCTATCTATTCTTTCCTTTTCTCCTCCCCCCCTCTCTTCAGCATTCAGGGGGATCTGTGGAAGGGCCTCTGTATATATTTTAGTCTTCTGTCAGTGCTCTTTCTAACCTTATTCCTATTTTACAAATAGACTGACTACTGGTCTAACCAATTAGAATTTGTTCCTAGCCGAAAGGTTGGCATAATGATGCCACACCCTGGGGCCCACACCCTGATCCAAAGTTCCTCCCTAAGAATCCTCTTGACATTTAGCAATATTTCCTCATTCTCTTCCTGATAAATGGCACTTAGCAATATTTCCTCATTCTCTTCCTGAGAAACACTTTGGAAACGGACAAAAAAATGCTTCTTAGGGAATGCTCAGATAAGAGAGGCCGTAGCCTGCAACTGTATAACAGGTGGAGAAAGAGACTCAAGAGGGCAGGAACACTTCGTAACCGCTCAGGCTGTAAAGGAGATAGTAGAAGATTTGTACTTTCAGACTTGCAAGATTATGTTAATGTAGGCTTAACACTTAATAAAATAATATTAACACATCTGATTGCGTTTCCTGTCTGGTCTACCTGGAAAGGCTGATATTTCCTTTTTCTTCCAAACTGCTGATTTAAGGAATTTTTTTTTTCCTGCAGAGATTTGAGGGCCGAGAGACCCAGTTAATATGAAGCCATTGAATTTTGATATGTTTAAAGAATCATTTTTCAGCATCTAGTATCTTGTTGATGACATGGATCAAAGAGTAGCTTATAGTGTACTTCTGGTTAGTTTTTATTAGGCCATAAAACACTGAAGTAAGGAATGTACTTAGAACAAATTAAGTATTATAATGCACAGTGCAGGGCAATAATAACAATATAAACTTTTTTTAAAAAGCAGGGTAGATCTTCAGTCTTACCAGAGGTGTCCAACCTTGGTGGTTTTAAGACCTGTGGACTTTAATTCCCAGAATTCTGGGAGTTGAAGTCCACAAGTCTTAAAACCGCCAAGGTTGGACACCCCTGATCTAGGCATTAATAAAATCATGGAAGCATAAAATGACAGAATGGAAAGAGATACTGGAGCTCTCCAGAAAGAGTGCAAAGAAGAGCAATGAAGATGATTAGGGGACTGGAGACTAAAACATATGAGGAATGGTTGCAGGAACTGGGTATGTCTAGTTTAATGAAAAGAAGGACTAGGGGAGACATGATGGCAGTGTTCTGATATTTCAGGGGCTGCCACAAAGAAGAGGGAGTCAATCGGTGGGTTGCAGGCGGTACGCCCCGGTACGGGCGTACTGGATCCTGCCTGGAGCACTGGGTACCGTTCCAGTACGGTATTCCGGAGGTACTCTGGCCCACCCACCCGCCCGAACTCCTTACCATCTTTTAAAGCTGTCTGCATTTTTGCGCACACGCATGGCGCATACAGCGCCTGTGTGACGCTCCGCCAAGCAGCTGGAGCATCGCAGAAGCTCGTGGAAGCATCATTTACAGCTACAATGCATGTGCGCACCGCATGTGGGTGACACTGGGGCCGTTCCAACCAGTATGGTTGGAACGGAATCCAGAACCCACCACTGGAGTCAATCTATTCTCCAAAGCACCTGAGGGTAGAACAAGAAGCAATGGGTGGAAACTAATCAAGGAGAGAAGCAACTTAGAACTGAGGAGAAATTTCCTGACAGTTAGAACAATTAATCAGTGGAACAACTTCCCTCCAGAAATTGTGAATGCTCCAACACTGGAAGTCTTTAAGAAGATGTTGGATAGCCATTTGTCTGAAACGGTGCAGGGTTTCCTGCCTAGGCAGGGGGTTGGACTAGAAGACCTCCAAGGTACCTTCCAAATCTTCTGTTCTCTTTCTTCCATTCCATTCCATTCCCTTTCCTTCCCTTCCATTCTATTCTATTCTATTCCATTCCATTCCATTCCATTCCATTCATATAGTCCAATCCTTTGCCCAGGCTGGGTCATGAGGGAGGAGTCCCCCTCTCAGAAATGTGCCCAGAAGGGTTTCAGGTGCTCCACCAGCCACGACACCAGTGAAGGGGTGGAGGAGTTGCTGTTATTATCCGAGAGTCATTAGTTCCTCGCAGGATCCCTGCTCCAGAGAATGTTGGATGGGAGTCCCTCCTTGTGAGGTTGGACCTGGGGGGTCAAGTGGGCTTGTTGCTGACGTACCTACCTCCCAGCTGCATCACAACAGCCCTGCCTGCGCTCCTAGAGTCAGTAGCCGGACTGGCGGTTGAGTTCCCCAGACTTATAGTACTGGGGGATTTCAACCTGCCATCTCTTGACGAACGCTCTGATGGAGCCCAGGAGTTCATGGCTTCCCATGGCAACCATGGACTTGACCCAGGTAATTCAGGGTCCGACTCATGTGGCAGGACACACACTCGACCTTGTGTTTCTCTCGGAGCAGTGGAAACGTGATCTGGAATTAAAGGGAATTGAGATCTCGCCCTTGTCATGGACAGATCACTTCCTGCTGAGGCTTGACTTTCGGAAGCTACTCCCTCACCGTAGGGAGGTGGAGCCGACTAAATGGTTCCGCCCCAGGCACCTGATGGACCCTCTGGGATTTCAGACGGAGCTTGGGGAGATACCTGACTCCCTTGCCCACAATTCGACTGAGTCCTTGGTCGCTGCCTGGAATACCGCAGTGACTAGGGCTTTATATCGGATTGCGCCTTTGCGGCCTCTCCGCGGCAGTGGATCCAGGAGGGCGCCTTGGTTTACCGAGGAACTCCGGGAGATGAAGCGCCAAAAGAGATGCCTAGAGTGATGTTGGAGGGCCAGTAACTCCGAATCTGACCGAACACTACTAAGAACCTTTATTAGGTCTTATCTAGAGGCGATACGGGCGGCAAAATGTGCGCATTTTTCCGCTCTTATTGCATCCGCAGAATCTCGCCTGGCCGCCCTGTTTAGGATAACCTGCTCCCTCCTGAAAGGGAGGGATGTGAGTGAACCCTTACAGGGAAAAGCTGAGGAATTTGTTCAGTTTCTGTTGGATAAAGTCGCTCAGATTCAGACGGACCTGGACTCCACTTGGACAGTGCCAGCAGAGATGCTGAGGGAGAGCCTTGATCAAACTTTGTGTAGTGAGTTCCAGCTTGCCACTCCTGAGGAAGTGGACAAGACCATGGGAGCGATGAGTAGTTTAGTTTAGTTTAGTTTAGTTTTATTATTATTTATAGGCCACCCTTTTCCCTGAGGGGACTCAGGGCGGCTTACAAAATATAGGGGAGGGGATACAAAACAGTAAACATGAAACAATACATGAGTAAAAATAATACACAACATTCATTCATCATTCGGGTGGGGACAGATTACGATCTTTATCCCCAGGCCTGACGGGATAGCCAGGACTTGAGGGCTGTGCGGAAGGTCTGGGCGGTGGTGAGGGTACGAATCTCCACGGGGAGGTCGTTCCAAAGGGTCGGAGCTACTACTGAAAAGGCTCTCCTCCGTGTAGTTGCCAGTCGACACTGACTGGCAGATGGAACTCGGAGGAGGCCTAATCTATGCGATCTAATAGGTCGCAGGGAGGTAATTGGCAGGAGGCGGTCTCTCAAGTACACAGATCCACTACCATGAAGGGCTTTATGGGTGGTAAGTAGCACCTTGAAGCGCACCTGGAGATCAACAGGTAGCCAGCGCAGCTCGCGGAGGATAGGTGTTATGTGGGTGAACCGAGGTGCATCCACAATCACTCGCGCGGCCGCATTCTGGACTAGCTGAAGTCGCCGGATGCTCTTCAAGGGCAGCCCCATGTAGAGCCCATTGCAGTATTCCAGCCTAGAGGTCACAAGGGCCCGAGTGACTGTTGTGAGGGCCTCCCGGTTCAGGTAGGGTCGCAACTGGCGCACCAGGCGAACCTGGGCAAATGCCCCCCTGGTCACAGCCGTCAGATGATGGTCGAAGGTCAACTGTGGGTCCAGGAGGACTCCCAAGTTGCGAACCCTGTCTGAGGGGTGTAGAATTTGACCCCCCAGCCTGAGTGTTGGAATGTACCGCCACCTGTCTACTGGACCCTTGTCCCTCCTGGTTGGTTTCGACCAGAAGAGAGGTGACACGGGGCTGGATCCATTGTAAACACCTTGCTTCGAGAGGGGTCTTTCCCACAACCTTTGAAGGAAGTGGTGGTGAGACCCCCTCCTCAAGAAGCCTGCTCTGGATCCGGCCATCTTTAAAAACTATCATCCAGTCTCCAACCTCCCATTTCTAGGGAAGGTTGTTGAGAAGGTGGTGGCCTCTCAACTCCAGCGGACCTTGGATGAAGCGTATTATCTAGATCCCTTTCAGTCTGGTTTCAGGCCTGGTTACTGCACCAAAACCGCTTTGGTCGCATTGACCGATGATCTCTGGCAAGCCAGGGATAGAGGGCATTCATCTATCCTGATGCTTCTTGACCTCTCAGCGGCCTTCGATACCATCGACCATGGTATCCTTCTGCGGCGGCTGGAAGAGGTGGGAGTGGAAGGCACTGTTTTGTGGTGGTTCTCCTCTTACCTCTCTAGCAGGTCGCAGTCTATGTTGGTCGGAGGACAGAGGTTGACCCGTAGGCCCCTTGAATACGGGGTGTCACAGGGCTCGGTCCTGTCTCCCCTCCTATTTAACATCTACATGAAGCCGCTGGGTGAAATAATTCGTAGGTACGGGATTAAATACCACCAGTATGCGGATGATACCCAGCTGTATCTGTCCGCCTACTCAGTGAAGCAGTGGAAGTAATGTTCCAGTGCCTGGAAGCTGTCAGGGTCTGGATGGGAATGAACAAGCTTGCGCTCAATCCGGACAAGGCTGAGTTGCTTTGGATACTGCCCCCCACAAAATAGTCCAGATATTCTACTACTTAACCAGGGGGGTGAAGTCTTACACCCCTCAGAGAGGGCCCGCAACTTGGGTGTTCTCCTGGACCCACAGCTGACATTAGAACATCACTTGTCAGCTGTGACCAGGGGAGCTTTTGCCCAGGTTCGCCTGGTGCACCAGTTACGGCCCTACCTGGACCGGGAGGCACTCCAAATGATCACTCATGCCCTCGTCACCTCAAGGCTCGACTACTGCAACACGCTCTACATGGGGCTGCCCCTGAAGAGTGTTCGGAGACTACAATTGGTCCAGAATGCAGCCACGCGAGTGATAATGGGTGTACCTAGGTACACCCATGTTACACCTATCCTCCGTGAGCTGCACTGGCTCCCCATCGGTCTCCGGACACGCTTCAAGGTGCTGGTTATTACTATAAAGCCCTACATGGCCTAGGACCTGGATATCTCCATGACCGCCTCCTGCAACATACCTCCCAGCGTCCAATAAGATCGCACAGGGCGGGCCTTCTCCGGGTACCGTCGGCTACGCAATGCCGTCTAGTGGTTCCTCGGGGGAGAGCCCTCTCTGTTGCTGCCCTGGCCCTTTGGAACGATCTACCCCCTGAGATCCGGACCCTCCTCACTCTCCTGGCCTTCCATAAGTCTGTCAAGACCTGGTTGTTCCAGCAGGCCTGGGGCTGTTGATCTTGACTGAACTTCAGCCCCATTACAACTGAGTGCATGTTATGTTTCTGTTTTTAAAATCGTTCTGTCTTGTGTTTTAATCTTTTTTTTTTAAACATCTTTTAAATTGCTTTTATGTAAGCCGCCCGGAGTCCTTAGGGATTGGGCGGCATACAAATCTATTAAAATTACAATTACAAAATTAATTACAATTAATCAGGATCATTTGTGGAGGGATGGAAGGGGGGATCCAAAAAGTCAAATTGGTGGCTACATCCTTGTGATGGAAGTCTCCCCCATGTTAGGCATATTCCACATGCAATGCACATTAAAAGGGGTTGAATCACAGTCACCTCCCTGCACTTTTGGGATTCCCCTGCTTAAAAAATTATACAGTGAAACTCCTGTTGTGTCAAGCTTCAGTGTTGTGACGCTCCGGTAATGAATTAGTCCTCATGAGGCACTTATGATACATGGCAACCCACACTGAACCCAGTTGTGGGTTTATGGATCATGACTTTTGGTTTCATGTTAAACCAGCCTTTGCTGTGAACCAGATGTGAACCCGAGGCTATGATATTCTTGATGCCAGAATTTCTCCATTAGCATTATTAGCAATAGACGACATTCGTAACCACCCGGAGTGACTCCGTAGGTGCTAAATGATAAATCTAGCATTTCTAGCTCTGTGATTTCGGTGATAGGAATTTGACTGCGCCCCCTTACCAAGGCCATATCAAGGGCTGAGGAATTCCCAGCTATTCAGCAAGACAAGGCAGGCCTGTTTCTGGATCACCTGTGCCTAAGGAAGGATTCACACAACTCCTTCCCCTTTTCCCCACCTGACACATGGCCTCTCTTCTCTTTTCCACAACTCAGTCATCCTCTCACACCTGGCAAACAACCATCTCATTCAACAACAAGCTCATTCAGCAGAGGCCAAGCCTCCCTATGAACCCCGAGGGGAAGGGGGAGTCTGAACGTGCGTGTAATTGGCACGTATGACAAAGAAAGCAAGAGGGAGAGAGAGCCATGATCTCTCACAAGGGAGTGAGCCTTGATGTTAGGGTTGCGTTCTTGGCGTCAGTGACTACATGTTTTACATCTTCAGTGCTGACGAATATCATCCGTGGCCTGACCTGAACATTGGTGTGGTTGATGAAAGCAGATGTTCATCAAGATCCATCTTTTGGGTTGCCCTTCCTAGGTGCTTGGAATGCCATATTGCCAAGTCCTGGTAAGCTATTTTTTTGGCCTTAAGTTATCAAAAACTCCATGTCTTAGACTTTTATGACCTCCCAAAGACCTTGTGGCTTTTGTTTATTTTCGACTAAAATCTGTTGCGTAAACCTCAACCTTATACCATGGTTTCAGTTGCAAGTATAGCCACGGACGTTTTCTCAGTAAAAAGGAAACAGGGTTATAAATATAATCTTTATTCTCATTGTACTTACAGAGAAATTGGTTGCATTTGGATTACACAACTTGGATTACACAAATTCGTAGAATTAAAAGTGAAAGAAGAAGAGTAGGTCTCCTTCTGGTCAACCCAACATCTAGTGACCTTTGTAGTTTCATGATACATTGTGGAATTGGCCTGTTGTGGCCCTTTTGTCTTACTACAGCTCTACTATTGCTAATAGTTCCCCACCTATGTCCTTGCTTCATTGCTCTACCTCACTATTTGAGATCAAAGGTCAGGTATTGCCCAAAAATGGGTAATTTTTTGTTGTCTTTCCTTGTCCACCACTTACATGGTGTTCTCCTGGCCCATTCCTTCTTTTTATTCATTTTAGACCAGTGTTTCTCAACGTTGACACTTTGAGGATGTATGGGCTTCAACTCCAAAATCCCCAAGCATAGCATAGGTGGCTGGGAAATTCTGGGAGTTGAAGTCTACACATCTTCACACTGCCAGATTTGAGAAACACTGCTTTAGATAAATTCTTGGATTCTTCTAGCTAATCTCCTCCTAATTCTGGTTGTGAAAGTTGGCCCATAAGAAAGACTGAGCGTTAAAGAATGGAGGCCTTTGAACTCTGGTGCTGGAGAAGAGTCCTGTGGGTCCCTTGGACTGCAAGGCGATCACACCGGTCAGTCCTAGAGGAGATCATTCCTGACTGGTCTTTAGAAGGCCAGATTCTGAAGAGGAAACTCAAATACTTTAGCCATCTGATTAAAAGGAAGGACTGACTGGAGAAGAGCCTAATGCTGGGAAAGATTGAGGGCAAAAGAAGAAAGGGACAATGGAGAATGAGGTGGCTGGATGGAGTCACTGAAGCAGTAGGCATGAGCTTAAATGGACTCCAGAGGATGGTAAAGGACAGAAAGGCCTGGAGGAACATTGTCCATGGGGTCACGATGGGTCGGACACGACTTCACAACTAACAACAACAACAGTTCTGGTGGGCAGTTCCATCTTGGAGAGCTAATCTCTTTGATTCTCCCTCCTTCTTGTTCTCCTTGCCAAAGGTCTAAGCACCCAACATAGCAGTACACATAGCATCTGAACACTTCTTGCTTAACCTGTCCATCTCTACCTTTTCCTATCAACCTTGGCCAGAGGGAAGGAGGAAAAGGAAGAGGATGTGGAGAGGGGGGGGGACAGGAATAGAGGAAAAGGAAGGAAGATCCTCCAAGAATGAGGCTCTTGAAATAAGGCAGTGATTAGATGATGGCTTAGAAGTTTACTTTTCTTTGGAGGTGTGCCCTGCACAGTTTTTCCAAAAGCAAAATATATGCATTGATCTGAACGTTGGTGGTCCAATCTAGAAGGGGGTTGCAGTAACCATAAAGAAAAATGAGTTCAAAGAAGGGATCTGGAAAGCAGAATATGGTTTTCCCTAAAAGATAGCAACTTGACATTTGTTTAATGAACCTTAATTGCTGTTGCTGTTGTTTGTATTGCTAAGGAAAACAGTTGTAGAACATTTTGTGATAAATGCCAGCCTAACTTTATCATTCCTGGCTTAGAGACCCAGAATGACTCATGGATGCTGCTTTATGAAGGCAGTCATTCAAACACAGTTTCTTATCTTACCCCTGGGAGAACTTTGAAGAACAGGAAGATACATGTCGTTCTAGCTAAAGGGAGACTGAGCTCATGTGCTTGGCTGCAGGTCCAACCACACATCCACAATGAGCTGTTTCCTCCTGTCCTTGAAATAGAAGGGAAGATATTTGAACTTTCCTATGGCTGGTGATTGGAGCTGCTGGCTGGAAGAGGGAAGCAGAGAGAAAAAGAGGAACAGAAAGTGGCTCCTTAACGCCATTTCCTAACAGCGCGCAAATCATATGTCCATAAACCAAAATAGTAATAATACATTCTGTATTAGTGCACTTGAAATTGTGATTTTATTTATTTCAAAATGCCCAGTTTAGTTCAATGTAATAGCTGTCTTGCACCTGTCTTTCGCAGTACTCTTTTCAAATTTGGATACTGTCCCCTTTGTAAACAAATTACTAGTCTAAATAGACAGATTCCCTATCTAGAATCTCTAATCTGTGCTTTTCAAGGAGAAATTAGGTGTCCAATTCGGCCATTTCACTCTACGGAGATGCCATGCTATCACCCACCACCACCGCAAAGATCCCGCAGGAGAAGAGCAGTCTGGACAACCTTGGTATCTGGCAGGGTGAGAACTGTGAACCATAAACACAAAGCTTTTGCTGTGACCCAGCATAACAGATATAGCACCCTTGCTGACCCTAATGGGGACAGGTCAAGGTAGTTGTGATAATGATGACTCAAATAAGCAGGGGATCGTGGTCCAAAATGAAGAACTTACTTCAGAAAGGCGAAATGGGGAACCAAGTATCACACATCAGTCGCACAAGAAGAGCAAGGTATGCAAAAAGAGAAGTCACTTCTGGTTGGTTATTCAATCATAAAGGATGTAAATTTAGGAAAGGATATGGAGGATTTTAAAGAGGTCAGGTATCTGCCAGGTGCTACTGCCAACAGAGACAAGAGGCGTATTTTTAAGATAGTCAAGAATGCAAATAAGGACTGTGATGTTGATGCTATTATACATCTTGGCACAAATGATCTTTCCCAAAAAGATGTACTTTCTGTGAAGAACGATTTCCAGAGCTTGGGGTATGAACTTAGTAGTATAGGTTGTGTGCTTATCTTTTCAGAGGTTTTACCAGTATATAAGGAACAAAAAGGGAAGGACCAGTGTGTAGCAGAGTTTAATGTGTGGCTAAAGGAGTGGTGTAAAAGGGAAGGCTTTGGTTTTATTAATCATGATGTCTGCAGCTGGTCCAATGAAAAAGTGTACAAAAGAGATGTTTGGCACCCATCCAAGAAAGGGACTGAGTTACTTGGCATTAAATTCACAGATTTTCTGGATAAACATTTAAACTGAACAGTGGGGACAGAGAATTAATTGATACAGAACATTTCTGTCCCCAGCAATCTAAAACTCATAGGGTTATCAGTGCATGTAACACAGATGTTTGTGCAGGTAAGATTATCACTCCCGCTGTCAAGCAAAACCAAGCATTTAATAGTGAGTGCCATACCATGTGCATGAATCATACAAGTGGCAAGAAAATAGGGGCAGTCAGGAATAACACATGTTATACAGTAAACACAGGGTCAATCAAAATGGACTCAAATGTCTATACACCAATGCACAGAATATAAGGAATAAACAGGGTGAATTAGAAATTCAAGTAAAAGAGGGCAGATACAATATCGCTGCCATTACAGAAACTTGGTGGGATGAAACTGACAAGTGGAACATACAGCTAGAAGGATTTAAATTATTTAAAAGAAATAGACCAAATAAAAGAGGAGATGGAGTTGCACTATATATAAGAAATAATTACCTCTCTACAGAAATAGAGTACAACAATGATGAGAACTATCTTGAATGCATTTGGATCAATATTAAAGGTTGGGTGGGGGGGAAATGACATTGCCATAGATCTATACTACAGGCCATCCAACCAAGCAGAGGAAGTAGATGAACTTTTTGCTAGTCAGCTAACTAAGGTATGTAGGAAGCACACCACAATAGTAGTGGGGGATTTTAACTACCCTGACATCAACTGGGAAACAAACTCTTCACCAAGTGGAAGATCCAATAGGTTCCTAACAAACCTAGCAGACTATTTTGTTTCCCAAAAAGTAGAGAAGGGAGCAAGGGGATCAGCCATATTGGACTTAATTCTCACTAACAGAGAGGAAATGATAGAAGGTGTTGAAGCCACAGGAACCCTGGGGGCAAGTGACCATGCAATATTGGAATTCAACATTATGCAAACACAAGTAGTAGAACAAAGTAAAACTAGAGGCTTGGACTTTAAGAGAGCTAATTTCAATAAACTTAGAGAGAGCTTGGGAAAAATTCCATGGAGGAGAATCCTCAAGGGGAAAACAACCCAGGAAGCTTGGGAAATTTTGAAAAATGATATACAAAGTCTAGCACAATACCAATGAAGAAGAAAAATAACAGCTCCCGAAAGAAACCAGTATGGCTCTCTGACAAATTGAAAGACAAAAAAGATAAGTATAAAAAGTGGAAATGGGAGGACATAACTAAGGCAGAATATCAGCAAATAGCCCAAGCATGTAAAGATAAAGTGAGGAAAGCTAAGGCTCACAATGAAGAAAGTCTTGCCACAAAAGTAAAAAATAACAAAAAAGCTTCTTCCAACATGTTAAAAACAAGAAAAAAGTTAAGGAAACAATTGGTCCATTGTTGGGAGAAAGTGGCAAGAAGGTGACAAACAACAGGGAGAAATCAGAACTATTTAACTCATGTTTTGCATTTGTCTTTACACAAAGGGATAAAACAGTTCAACCTATCAAAAACAGCACCACAAAAATCAGATTAGGAACACAAGTTGAAATAGGGAAGAAAATGGTAAGTGAACACCTATCTACCCTAGATGAGTTCTAATCACCAGGACCGGGTTCTGAGGAAACTGGCAGACGAGATCTCAGAACCACTGAACTATATCTTTCAGAGATCCTGGAGCACCAGGGAACTACCAGAGGACTGGAAAAGAGCTGATGTAGTTCCCATCTTCAAAAAGGGGGAAAAACAGATCCAGGAAACTACAGTCCTATCAGCCTGACCTCAATACCAGGAAAGATTCTGGAAAAGATAATCAAGCAACGAATTAGCGAACATCTAGAAGCAAACAAAGTAATAGCCAAAAGCCAATATGGGTTTGTCAAAAACAGATCATGCCAGACTAATCTTATTGCATTCTTTGATAATGTGACAAAATTAGTGGACCAAAGGAATGTCGTCGAAATAGTTTATTTGGACTTCAGTAAGGCATTTGATAAGGTAGACCATAACCTACTATTAGATAAAGTAGAAGAATGTGGGTTAGCATCACCACCAGATGGATTTGTAACTGGCTGATTAACCACACTCAATATGTAGTCCTCAATGGAACTGTATCTTCATGGAGGGAAGTATGCAGTGGAGTACCCCAAGTCTCTGTTTTGGGCCCAGTACTCTTCAACATCTCCATCAACGATTTGGATGAGGGAATAAATGGGGAACTCATCAAATTTGCAGATGAAAGCAAGCTAGCATGAATAGCCAACACTCCAGAAGATAAGCTAAAGATACAGAAGGATCTTGACAGACTTAAACATTGGGCCTATAATGAAATGAAATTCAATGGTGAAAAAAGTAAAGTTCTACATTTAGGCAAGAAAACCAGATGCACAGGTACAGTATATGTGGTACCTTGTTTGATAGTAGTAATTGTGAGAGGAATCTTGGAGTCCTAGTGGACAATCATTTAAATATGACCCAGCAGTGTTCAGCAGTTGCCAAAAAAGCCAAGATAGGCTAAAGATACAGAAGGATCTTGACAAACTTGAACATTGGGCACTATCTAATAAAATGAAATTCAATGGTGAAAAGAGTAAGGTTCTACATTTAGGCAACAAAAACAAAATGCACAGGTACAGTATAGGTGGTACCTTGCTCAACAGTAATAACTGTGAAAGGGATCTTGGAGTCCTAGTGGACAACCATTTAAATATGAGCCAGCAGTGTGCAGCAGCTGCCCAAAAAGTCAACACAGTTCTATGCTACATAAACAGAGGGATAGAATCAAGATCACGTTGAAGTGTTAATTCCACTTTATAATGCCTTGGTAAGGCCACACTTGGAATACTGCATTCAGTTTTGGTCACCACGATGTAGAAAAGATGTGGAGACTCTAGAAAGAGTGCAGAGAAGAGCAACAAAGATGATTAGGCTAAAACATATGAAGAACAGTTGCAGGAACTGGGTATGTCTAGTTTAATGAAAAGAAGGACTAGGGGAGACATGATAACAGTGTTCCAATATCTCAGGGGTTGCCACAAAGAAGAGGGAGTCAAACTATTTTCCAAGGCACCTGAGGGTAGAACAAGAAGCAAGGGGGGGGGGAAACTAATCAAGGAGAGAAGCAACTTAGAACTGAGGAGAAATTTCCTGACAGTTAGAACACTTAATCAGTGGAACAGAAATTGCCTCCAGAAGTTGTGAATGCCTCAACACTGGAAGTCTTTAAGAAGATGTTGGATAGCCATTTGTCTGAAACGGTATAGGGTTTCCTGCCTAGGCAGAGGGTTGGACTAGAAGACCTCCAAGGTCCCTTCCAACTCTGCTATTGTATTGTATTGATATTATTCAGAGAGTGAGGACCCCACACTTACTTTTTATAATGAGATGAGACGGGAAAATAACTCAGGTTGCCTTCAGGGGAGTAGTTGGTTCTCGAATGCTGGGGAGAAGCAGCTTCATTTCGCTTACAGATCTCTAACCAAAGAGGATTGGATGGGATCGCTGGTGCTCTCTGAGCTTGTTGGTTTTCCTGCAAACGTTTCATTATCGAATTAGGTAACATGATCAAGTTTAAGAGCTGTAATCTTTAACTCTAATGTTATCTTATTTGGTAAATGAAACATCTGCAAGAAAACCATTAAGCTCAGAGTACACTGTGGATCAAACAATTTAACCCTGAGCTACAAGTATTCACTTCCATTAGAATTGGATGGGATCGATAAGAGAAAGAATGCAAGGTCCAAAAAGATTTAAGTAGCCGAAAGAACAACACACACCAAACTGGGAATGCAGCATTATAATTCCAGATTTAATTGTATAAATTTCTGAACAAGACAAGCACAGTTCTATAACATCAACTCCATTAGTCAGCAACAAGAAGAAGATAGGAAGAGGCCAAAGAACAGCTAACCAACTTATAATTCTGCTTTTTCACTAGCCCCTCAGAGTTTTCAGTCCTCCTTGATGCCTAAGTTTATCTAGCACCTTATAGGGAAAGGGAGAAGGCTGCAAAATGCTGGGGTTTGCTGGGAGGATCATCCCCTGGCCATGAAGAGCAGTGTTTTTCTACCTTAGCAACTTTAATATGTGTAGATTCCAACTCCCAGAATTCCCCAGCCAACATGGCTGGCTGGGGAATTTTGGGAGTTGAAGTCCATACATCTTAAAGTTGTCAAGGTTGAGGAAAAAACAGCACTGATCTAGGGACTCAAGTCAAAGCTGAAATCCATTCTGTTAATTGTCTCAAAGGTGCTTTTTCAAGAGGCAACTGGACTTTCTGGGTTTTTCTTTGAAGACGGATCGCTTCTCATCTAAGAAGCTTCTTCAGCTCTGCTTGGCTGGTATGTGGAGCACTGGCAGAAAAGGGGTATCAATTCCCTCTGGCAGCCACTGTAGAAAAAGACACATGGGGCCCCACAGCTGAATGGAAAAGGTAGAATTGCAGTGAGAAATGTCTGGAACTGATTGCCGTGGGTCCTGTCTTCCTTTCTGATTCATTTATCAAGTGTCTTAGCCACCCATCTCCAAAATTACTCAATTTCACAAGATTAAAAAAAAAAGTGAATAGACCACATGAAACAAGAGTAGAGTCATCCATCCACATGGAGTAGATTAATAAAAAATATTTCCTACGTCACTCCCAACTTAACAAGACCCACCAAATACCTTAACCCACATTCTGGAGAATGAACCACATTTTTACGGCTCCTTTGAAGGCGGGCAGGATAAGAGTCACATAAATTTTCGGGTGGGGGTGGGGATAGTTCGCAGGCAGGTGCTGTGTTAGAGGAAGCTCACCACCTGGTTTCTTCTAGATGACATTGATTTATTGACAGGGCCCCCAGCAAGCCAACACTGCCAAGAGTGTCCAGGATGGCCAAATCATTATTTTTCTAGGGCTGAATGGAAGAATTTGAGCAGGGAAAGGCAAAACAAAGAAGGGAAAATAGCTGAAAGCTGAGGCCATTTGAGGGACAGAATCAGGGGTGTGATCCTGCCAGTTCTAACCTTTTCTATAGAAGAGGTTCCATACCGTGCCGTTTAGAACCGGTTCCAGCTTCCTCCCCCTGCCCATCCGCACCATGCTTGCCCCACCCGTCGCTCACTGATTGGCTGGCTCACCAATCTCCCCCGCCTCTAAGAGTCCTATCTAAACCTTAAAGTCTTAAAGCTGTCAAGTTTGAACACCCCTGGGTTTTTTTTTCTAAAGGGTTAGGGGTGCAAGGGTCTTGTAACTTGGCAGCTTTAAGACTTGTGTGCTTCAAATGCCAGAGTTTCTGAACCAACATTTTGGTTGCTAAGCAAGAGCGTTGTTAAGTGAGTTTCACCACATTTTACAAGTTGGCGATGCCTATCCAGTCACATGACTGGCAAGCCACTCCCACTCAATCACATGACTGGCAAGCCACTCCCGCCCTGTCACGTGGCTGGCAAGCCACTCCCACAAAGCAACCCACACCTATAGAAGAGGTTCTAAGAAATTTTGAAACCTGCCACTGGACAGAATGTAACTGTGGAATTACCATAGCGAGTTTCCTATGTGGATATTTGCGTTTTACTGTATTTGTATATTTATAGCAATTGTAGTTTTCATTAAATGGCTGATATGAGTGTGTGTTGTCACCAAGGACGTGTGGGGAGGGTTATTTTATTATTTTTTTATTATTCATTTCTTCTACATTGTGTTTTTATTTTCTAAAATGCCATGAGCAAGTAGGCATCTATATAAATTTTCCAAAACAAATGAATAAATAGCTTCCACAGAAGATCAACGTGAGGAAGACATCAGTTGAAGCATCGTGATGCAGTAGCAAAGAGGCATTGCGATGCCCTTGCCCGCCATCTTACCTGTTTTCCCATCGAAGGCCACTGAGCAAATACTGCAAAAACAGCTGTAGATCTGGAACTTCTCCCTGCTTGGGGAAGATGGAAAGCCTGGAGATACAACCGATTTGATTTCCAGAAGAGCTGGAGTTAACTAATCTCCCGGCAGGAATTATGGGCACTGAAAGCGTGGAGAGGCAAGGATTGTTTCTGACTGTATCCTTGAAAAGGAATTCCTGCATATATAAGACCCAAAGAATCAGCAAAAGCTGGCAAAAAAGATTGTCTCAATCCATCTTACAAGGGGCAAGGGGGAAGCCACAGAATGATCAAAAATTCATCCCCCCCTCCCTATTCCTAAATCAGCAGGACCACTGCTGTCAATATTCTGGCAACGCATATTAGATCCTTGGTGGGGGGGGGGAGAGGAAGATGACTAATTTGGCTTCAGATTTACACATGCTGAAAAATGCCAGATTGTGCAAGGCAGAAGAGGTGTGGTGGGGGCGGAGCGACCCAGGGAGCCTCCTCCTGCAACATGCCTGGAATATATATAAACCTTGAGTCCTGCAGAGAACAAGCAGATGCAAAGAAATAACTTGGCAAAGATGAACAGACAGATAAGATCTGCCAACATTGGGCTGATTCTGGCCTTGGTCCTTTTGGGTGAGTTGCTAAGCTTGGATAAAGGGTTAGTGAGACCAGGTGTGCGCCTGGGTTTTAGAGCGCTAATTTGATTTATAATTTATTACAAGTTGATTCAGTTTGGTGGTTGGATAATCTACAACCTGTTTATTAAAAAGATGATTGGGTGGTTAAATGAAGTATCTACCTTCTCAGCAAACATGTGGCGACAGAAAACAAAGCCAAATTTGCAAGCCAAACCCAATAGCTTTGGCTAAACAAATATTATCAGTGGTAGATTAGTTAATAGAGTTCTATCATGTGCCATATGGTACTCATGGCTGGATAATGGGTGGGAATAAGGGCTATTAACGGCCATTACCCTGCCAATAAAAATCTTTATAGTATTTACATTTTTTATGGGGGTAAGAGATGGCAGAGGTGCATTGGAGGAAGATATATTAGCAAATACAGTAGATAGATTAGCAAAAAGCAGGGAGGGTATGCAAATGATTGGTGCTTTATCAAAAAAGTGCAAGAGACTGGAACTTAACTCTTGAAAGTTGCACAGTTTAATCTCATTTGATTCTGGCTATTTCTAAAAAAAACGGGATATACTCAATATTAGAAAAGACCAGCTGTAGATGCCATATCCTTTTTGGGACAAACTGGAATAACATAAGCTTAACAGCAATCTGGTACTTCTGTTTAGAATAAGTTTAAGAATGTCTGGAAGTGGTGCCGATGGAGGCATTCAGTTCAAAATCTGCCCATCACTCATCTTGAGAGGGAAAAGGGTGAAGCTGATCTGAGCAAAGCTAGCTGCTTTGACTATCCTGGCTGCTCCAGGCTGATCTGTAAAAATCAGTACGTTTTCCCCCAATGTGGCAACAAGGATGAGTATCCCTTCCTCTCTGCAAACCAGGAGTTCCTATTAGTCTTTGAAGCGGGCAATTTCAATATATATTTTCCAATTTTGTACAGGAAATGAAGACAATTTCACAAGAGAGCAGGGGTAGTGATGGAGGGAGCTGATTCACGTATGACCCTGAGCTAAAGTTTCAAACAGGAGGATTACTGTTGGTGATGCTTGTGTAACATACAGCTGCCGCCTTTAAGAAAGTGCAGTGTACGTATTGAATCTAGACCAATGTTTCTCAACCACAGCAAAACTTTAAGATTGGTGGACTCTAATTCCCAGAATTCCCCATCTTAAAGTTTCTAAGGTTGAGAAGCATTGGTTTAGATTTGTCTAATCTCAGTTTCCCACTGTAATCAGCCAAACTTAGGCTATTCATAGCTAACTTTTCATATGCGTTTCTGTGAGTCTTAAAACGTGGTTAAGGATGAACCCAGTGTGGCAATGGAGAGCACACATGTACTCCCACTGTAAAACTTCCCATGGGTAACATTTCTTCCACTGGGGATGTTACAAATGGTAACATACAGTACAATATTCTTCTGTCTGTTTGTATAGTTCTTGATAACTTTGCAATTATGATCAATTGATCTCCCTCCCTCTTGTCCTCCCTCCCGCCAACTAACTGTCTGTCTGTCTGTCCATTCATCAGCTAGCCACTCTGCCAGCCCAATCTCTTTGTGCAAAGATGTTATACTGGGGAAATCTCACCCTGTTGAATTTTTGCCTGTTATTCTTGCTGCCATTCCATGCCTTGGAGACACCAAAGCAGTCAGAAGAACAAGCTACCATCGTCCAAGGGACCTGCCAGTGTCAGCTAATGTAAAGTGGTTCCCCAAAAGTCACATTAAAAAGCTGTTGTGTCTTCAGTTATGCATTCACACCCTTCATCTTGAATACCCCCCTTTGCTTCTTGGGGGCAGGTTTACTTGCTTTTCCCCTGAATCTCTTTCATGGAAAGGAATCTGAAGAAGTGGGAAAGCCAAAGAGTTGTAGTTTTATTTGCTAAGAAGGTCAAAATTGGGAAAGGTGCAGTTATAAATCTTCTTTCCCAGCTGAGCAGCACAACCTGTTTTAAATGTCAGGACTCCCAACTCCTTAACCTGTGAAATGCTAGTTAAAAAATACCAGTTTTGTTTGTCATTACCATTCCTTATCCTATCAGACACAAGTGGGAATTCCAGATCTCAAATTTGAACATTTTATTTGATTTTTCTCAAGATTGCAAAGCAGTTATACAAGGAAGGGGCTAGCCATGAGCAATGACTGCAGAAAGCCTCAGCATCAATTGGGGAATTGGGAAGAGATCAAAGCAGGAACATGGCAACTGTAGGTCCTCACAAAACAAGGAAATTTTATACTCAGAGTACATATTTGTTCTCTGGTGCCAAACTGGTCGATTTGACTTTTTTGACCTTGTCTTGGAGAGTGATTGAGAGAAAGGCACCAATTGTAGACACTCCTGCATTAAAGCCAAGTTCAATGTGCTGGCACATTATGATTTATTGATTACTAAGAAACAGGATAGCCATTTTTTCTGGGGTTTCCCTTTCTTTCTCAACCCTTATAACCTTCCGCCACGAACATTGGACAGACAAAATATTGAAATAAGAGATTTATCCCACCTTTTGTGACTTTCCCACATTTTCCAGCTCTTTTGTTCTCCTGTGCTCTGCGCTACTGCTTGCTGTATATCCAGTTACTGCTGCTGCTCAAAACTGGCTTCCTAATGTGGCTTTTTGTTCAAATCCGCCAACAATCAGTAAATGCAGCCATTGAAGGAGGGGTTGAGGGGTTGTGGAAAATGAAATCCCTGGTTCTTCCTTCAATGCAAACTGCCAGCTGAGATCCTGGGGTGTACGCAGGTGGGTTCAAAGGTCAAGTTGGCAGCCATACTATCTGGACATAATAAGACACGACCATTTTTTTTGTTTTGGCTGCCATCTTGATTTTTGTTGTGGCCGCCATCTTGATTTTTGTTGTGGCTGCCATCTTGATTTTTGTTGTGGCCGCCATCTTGATTTTTGTTGTGGCCGCCATCTTGATTTTTGTTGTGGCTGCCATCTTGATTTTTGTTGTGGCCGCCATCTTGATTTTTGGGGGACCACTTTCCGGTGCATAGCCTGGAAGGTCTACCAGAAGATAAAAGGTTTGGCCCGCATTCCTCTCAATTTTGAACCATAATTTAATTCTAAGGAGGATCTGGCCTATGAGACAAATGTGGGAAGGAGAAAAATCCAGAAAAACATAGACAACATTTCAGATTTTTTTTTTTAAGCAGCAAGGGGAAAAATTAATTCTTTTTCAAACATCTAAAAAATTAGGAATTTAGCTAAACGTAGGCTGGTTTTAAAGAAAATCTCTATTTTCCCTCAGAGTGATATTTTTTTTCTTTTTATGGACAATATTCAAAAGGATTCCATAGCCCCCCCCCCACACACACACAGCTGTAATCTATATAATTGGTGCAGAATTTCATGCAGGTGGTTCTCAATTTAGGACCGCAATTAGCCCATAATTTCTGTTGCTAAGCGAGGCAGCTGTTACGTGCATTGTGCTCCATTTGACAACCTTTATTGCCACGGATGTTAAGCGAATCATTGCAGATGTTAAGCGAACCATGCGGTCATTAAGCAACCCTGGCTGACTTTAAAAGTCACAAAAAGGTGGTCATGGTGTGACCCTGGGACAGTTGCAACCATCGTAAACAAAAGGAGCTACATTTTGATCACGCAACCACGGGGGATGCCACGATGGTCGTAAGCGTGAAAAACGGCCCTTTCCTCAGTGCCGTTGTAACTTCAAACAGTTACTGAACAAATGTTTGTACGTCAAGAATTACTGATGATTTGTACTCGCTGTATAAATTGAACTGGATTCAAAGGATGAGGTCATGAATGACGAACGGGAAGGCGGATGTGTGCCCCGAGGGAGCGATCCCCATTTCTTTTTTCGGGGATAATTTTGCCTCCGTAAAATCTTGCTTCAGGCAGCAGGCCTCTGAATTAAAGGCATTAAGTCACAGTTTGCAAGCGTTACACCTACCAGGAGTTTATCTTAGCTCATGCTAAAACTCTTAGTCAAGGCGGCTGGCGTGTCCCATGTTGAGAGAGGGGGAAGAGTTCTCATTTGACAAACAAAGCCACACCAGCCTGCGTTTTTAGTGTTTCATCTGGATTTCAGCCTGATGGCTCCTGGTCATCAAACAAAACACGCATCCAACTTCAGCTGAACAGACGTGATCTCATTATATTGTAAGGTTGCAAAGCAAATAGATTTTTTTCTGAAGCTGAATTGAGCCTAAGGGAGCAGTAGAGGAGGGTTGTTAAATCTAAATTTGCCAATCTGGAGAGCAAAGCGTGACCCAGATGTTGCATTTTAGAGCAGTGTTTCTGAACCTTGGCAGCTTGAAGATGTGTGGACTTCAACTCCCAGAATTCCCCAGCAGATGGCTGGGGAATTCTGGGAGTTGAGGTCCACGCATCCTCAAGTTGCCAAGGTTCAGAAACACTGCTTTACAGAACATCTGGTTGGATGGAGCAGATTGGTATAGGCCTGACCTGTATTCCCTTCAACATGCTAATTGGAGTTCATCCTATTTAACTTTCAACATTTACTGAGGCTCTTAATGGCAATTTGCAGGAATAAGCAATTTACATTTCCATATAGTTTTACTATAGATAGCCCTCAACAACCATTTGTTTAGTGATCATTCAAAGTTATAACAGCGCTGAAAAAAGTGACTTATGACTGTTTCCTCACACTTACGACCATTGCAGCATCCTCTTGGTCACATGATCAAAATGCAGACACTTGGCAACTGGCATGTATGTGTGATGGTTGCAGAGTCCTGGGGTCACACGATCCCTTTTGCAACCTTCTGGCAAGCAAAGTCAACGAGGAATTCAGATTCACTTAACAACCATGTTACTAACTTAACAACTGCAATGATTCACTTAACAGTGAATGTGGTAAGGATGCTCATAAAAGGCACAAAACTCCCTTGACAACTGTCTTGCTTAGCCACAGTAATTTTGGGCTCAATTATGGTCATAAATCGAGGACTTTCTGTACTTAACCAAACGCTGCTGATCAAATGGAAATATTTGTGACAACCAATGCTATAAAGAAGCCAATTCAAATATTTGTGCCCAAAATTTCTCATCATTTCATTGTTAGGAAATGAGGGAAAAATCTCTAAAGGAGCAACTGAGGAAACTGCTTCTATTTGTTAACTGTCGCAAGCAGCTGGAAATTGCCTCTCCAAGTGCGTAGCCCCTTTGAACTGAATCAGGCATGACTAACATGTCAGAAGTCACACAACTGCAGAGATAACCCAGGACAAACATGTCCATTTATCTCAAAGGCCATTCTTATTTTTCAAATAAATTGACTTATAGCCAGTTAGAAATTTTGCAGAAAGCTGATGGCTTTCTGTGGATGAATTTCTAATTGTTGATACTTTATCTTAGTTGTATGAAATTTTAAATGTCTATTTGGTAGCAAAGGGGATTTATATGCGCATTTAACCGACTGTTCAGATATTGGGTTTTTTAAAAGGGGATTTTAACACAACCGTGTTTTTTGTTTTTACCAGCTCTTCACAAAGGATCATCAGTTCCAGGTATGATTATAAATGGGCCATATTTCTCTTTTATTTTGCAACTCTTTCTAATTATATAAAATCACATAAAGGCTGGGCTGAAAATGGATTAGTCTGGGAGCCTTCTATCCTAGGTCTGGAAGGCAGCTGCAAACAATATTTGGGTGGGCTTAAAATTCACTGGGTTTAAATTGGAAAAATTAATCTTGCATCATATTGATGTGATTAGGGCTATGTCAGAAACAAAGCATGCCCCCCCCCCCAAAAAAAACCCAGTTAATTGCTTTGAAGCTGTACATTTCACCAGTCAGTAAGAGAAGCAAGCTGGGTGGATTCAACCTTGTAGACACCCTCCTACCTGTCAATGACTATTTCAGCTTCAATTACAACAATACACAAGCACACAATAGATACAAACTCAAGGTAAACCACTCCAAACTCGATTGCAGAAAAAACAACTTCAGCAACAGAGTGGGCAATGCCTGGAATGCACTACCTGACTCTGTGGTTTCTTCCCCAAACCCTCACAGCTTTAACCTTAGGCTGTCTATTGTTGACCTCACCCCATTCCTAAGAGGTCTGTAAGGGGCATGCATAAGCGCACCAACGTGCCTACCGTCCTTGTCCTAATGTCCCAATTTTTTTTGTATCCATTTCATGCATTCATAATCATGTTTTTACTTATATCTGTTATCTTATACATGCTTGACAAATATAATAATAATAATAATAATAATAATAATAATAATAATAATAATAATAAACCAGCATTCAACGACTGGCACAAACCAGCAGTGATAATTCCAGTGGTAATTGGCACACTGGGTGCTATTCCAAAAGCACTGGAATTACATTTAAAACAGTTAAAAATTGACAAAATCACCATCAGTCAAATGCAAAAAGCCGCACTGCTTGGATCTGCAGCACGCATATTACGAAAATACGTTACGACGTCCTAGGCCCCTGGGTGGGGCTCGACTAGTAACCAATGCCAAATCCGGCGAAACAACTGGCCGCTGTGATACAATTGTATAATAATAATAATAATAATAATAATAATAATAATAATAATGATGATGATGATGATGATGCAAGACTTTACTGCTATTAATCCCATATGGTTAACTGATTATACTTTCAATAATTTTAAAAATAATTTTGGGAGTTGAAGTCCACACATTTTAAAGTTACCAAGGTTAAGAAAACCTGCTTTATCAGGTAAGGGCCAGTTTGCTACAGTGCTTAAGACACCAGGCAAGGAACCAGGAGCCTGAGTTAGATCCCACCTTAGGCATGAAGTTAGCTAGATGACTCAGGCCAGCCACTCTCTCTTAGCCCTAGGAAGCAGGCAAGGGCAAACCACTTCCATAAAACCTATCAAGAAAACCGCAGGGACTCATTCCCAGGAGTCAACACTAGCTCCGAAACATCAAAACAGAATTGGATAACCTCTCAATAAGATGTCCTTTTTAATCTTCCTTTTCCCCATCCAGCATTAACATGTGGACTTCAACGACCTGTTCCAAGGATAGCGGGTGGCGTGAATGCCCAGCCTCGCGAGTGGAGGTGGCAAGCCAGTATCCAATATCAGAACCAACATATCTGCGGAGGAAGCCTAATTAATAATCAATGGGTTCTCACTGCTGCCCATTGCTTTTTCGAGTAAGTGGAGATGGGTACCCTTTTCTTCACGCCCTTAATATGCCTCTTAGCCTGACAAAGTTCCTTATACTTTCTGGTGACTCATTGGTAGCCCAACCTACTTCTGCCACCATTCCCACTGAGGACTGTTTTGATTTAAATTGGCAGTAGAAAGCTGCTTTTGTTTCAACTTATGTAGTTAACTTTGGGGCAGCAGCATAAAAATCCATTGGACCCCAAAAGGCCAATTTTCTGTAATGCTATTCTGCTTCTGCATTCTCTGTAGCTATAATTCATTTAAATGTTTGATAGTATCACTTTGTTGTAATTTTACATATTTAATGTAATTTTAGACTCTAGATTAGAATTTAATACAGGCTGCATCTTGGACCTCACTTAATGTTAGATTATTTAATAACTGTGTTTTAACTTTGTCTTAGAATTGATTTTGTTCTTCATCACACACAGACACACAGACACACTAATATCCAACCATATCCCTGTCTGTCTGCCTGTCTATCTAGCTATTCACAGAGTATTCCTATTGTACTAGTCTACAATTGAATGGAATTGAATCAAATGGAATTGAATTAAATTGAGCCAGTAGCTGCTGAACACCAAACTAAATAATTGGGATGGCTACTCTGGAACTAATTCTCCAGAAAGATAGAAGATAGGTGCACAATTTCCCCTGGGGATGCCTAGGACTGCTAGTTTAGGTGCCCCTGAATGAAAATAATACAAGTAGTCCTCGACCTATGACTACAGTTAAGCCCAATTTTTTTTTGTTGCTAAACAATACAGTTGTTAAGTAAGTTTTGCTCCCATTTTATGACCTTTCTTGCCACAATTGTTAAACAAAACTGCAGTTAAATTAGTAACACGGTTGCTAAGTGAAATCTGGCTCCCCGTTGACTATGCTTGTCAGTCACAAAAGGTGATCATGTGACCCTGAGACATTGCAACCGTCATAAATATGAACCAGTTGCCAAGCACCCGAATTTTGATCATGTGGTGATGGGAGATGCTGCAACAGTTGTTAAATATGAAAAATGGTCATGTCACTTTTTCCAGTGCCATTGTGACTTCAAACAGTCACAAAATGAATGGTTGTAAGTCGAGGACTAGCTGCAATTAACAGACATTTCAGAACCGTTCTGTCTGTCTTTATCAAAATGATCAACTCTTTTCTATCAATTAATTACAAACTTAAAATATTTACCCCAAGGTAATCTTTCTTGAACACAGTGCCTCCGGTTGAAGCCCTGTGTTTAATCATCCTCAGTCATTTATATTGACCATGAATTATGGGAATTATGGTCTAGCACATCAGAATCAGAATCTGAATTGAGCTGCAAGGGACCTTCTAGGTCTTCTAGTCCAGCCCCCTGCAATAACTGTCCAATCCCTTCTTAAAAACCTCCAGTGATGAAGTACCCCCCAACTTCTGAAGGTGTTCCACAGATTAATTGGTCTGTTAAGAAGTTTCTCCTTGATTCCAAGTTGCTTCTCTCCTTGATCAGTTTACATCCATTGTTACTTTTCTTACATTTGGGAGCTTTGGAAAATAAGTTGACTTTCTTTGTGGCAGCCCCTCGAATATTGGAGCACTGCTATCAGGTCCCCCCAGTCCTTCTTTTCTCTCAACTAGTCAAACACAAATCCTGCAACCGTTCTTCATATGTTTTAGTCTTCAGGGCTTTATTTATTTTAATTGCTCTTCTTTGCACTTTTTCCAAAATCTCAACCCCCTTTTTTTTGTAGTGTGGTCACCAAAACTGGATGCAGTATTCTAGGTGTAGATGGCAGAAAGTTGGGTGGAATTACAGCTCTCTTACACAGATGTTGTTTTATTCCAGGATTGGGAAAGAAATCCACGTGCAGCACTGGAGCGTGATCTTGGGAACTATAAAGCTGACTGGCAAGCGGTTCAGAGGGACAAAACTGAACGTCTCCATGGTTATCCCTTATGAAAACTACACCAGCTACATCACAGGCCATGACATCGCTCTGGTGCGCCTGGCGAAGCCTGTGCGCTACACCAAAGACATTGCACCCATCTGCCTGCCCTTCGCCGAGCACCGCTTTGCCTTTGGGACCCAGTGCTGGTTGACTGGCTGGGGAGACGTCGCGGCCAATGGTGAATAGAAGGGGTTAGAGAGTGGGGAGGCCTGGTGGGTCTTCATATCTGGCTTCAGGAATCTGTAAAAGACAGATTTAAAAAAAAAAAGGTCTGGAGTTTCTTATTGATAAGGAGAAGCCTTAGGGCAGAGTCCCCCATCCTTTCTGGCTTTGCGGACTGGAAGGGAGGAAGAGGGGATGGTTTTGCATGAGTGGCAGTCAAATGCGCACATGTGCGGCTCCACTTGCACAAGCAGTGAGCATACACACACACCACTTGCACAAATGGACCACATGTGCATGTGCTCAGCCACTGCTTGAGCAAGTGTGTAATCATGTATGCACTCGCCTACCACTTACGCAGCCGGGTTCTGACCGGCTAAAGGCCCCACCCAGAGGTTGGTTTGGGTGGGGTTCTAGACACATTAAGTGTGGTTAAAACTATGACTGGGCATCATCTTGCTAGTTAGATTCTTTCTCTCCCTCTGTGAGGAGAAACTGGCCTACTGAGAAAGAGGAAGTCCCTAAGTCAGGGGTGTCAAACTCGATTTCATTGAGGGATCATCAGCGTTGTGTTGACTTCAGGAGGCAGAGTGGGGGTGGCTAGCTATATGTCACTTGTGTCAGGGCTGCCTGTGGCGGCCCGAGAGTTCTGCTAGCGAAATTGGCTGTTTCCAGGGTGGCCCTGTAGGTCAGATTTAAGCACCCCGTGTGCTGCATCTGGCCCCCCGGCCTTGAGTTTGACAACCCTGCCCTAGGTGATTAGAACCCAGGATCCATGGAAGCTGATGGGATTAGTGGATACAGCCCCATAAAGAACCTGGAAGAAATGGGGGCTGAAGCCAAGCCGAAGAGAAGTGGAGGTGTCTAAGAGGCTACAGGTAGTCCTCAACTTATATTCATTTAGTGAGCAATCGAAGTTACAACCGCACTGAAAAAGTGACATGTCCATTTTTTACACAACCACTGCAGCATGGTCACATGATCAAAATTCAGGTGCTTGGCAACTGCCTCATATTTATGACAATTACAATGTCTCGGGATCATGTGATGAATTTTTGTGACCTTCTGACAAGCAAAGTCAATAGGGGAAACCAAATTCATTTAACAACCATGTTACTAACTTAACAAGTGCAGTGATTCATTTAATAACTGTGGCAAGAAAGGCCATAAAATGGAGCAAAATTCTCTTAACAAGTTTCTCACTTACCAAGAAAAACTTTGGAAAACTCAATTGTGGTCATAAGTCAAGGACTACCTGCACAAAAGGCAAGAGAATGAGTGCATGTGCAAGCAAGCACGTTTTGGTGTGTGTGTGCTTGAGTTTATCTAGAGTGTGTGCATGCATGTATTTCAGTGCAAAATATTGTGTTTAGGGCTACCGTTTCTGCAGGTTTAACCTCATTCCTTCTTGTCCCACAGTCCACCTGCCAGACCCCAAGCCCCTCCAAGAGATAACCATGGACCTTTTGACTGTCGACACCTGCAACTGCATTTACAGCAATCTGCGTAACAGGCGGATCGTCAACCCTGCCTTGCCTGGCATGGTCTGCGCCCTGACTCCTGACCGCAAGAGAGGACCTTGTAAGGTTAGTCAAACATTACACTCCCAACCTCCGGCAGTGTTTGTCTGCCACTTCCTAACTGTTGGGGTGTATTTTATATTGCAACAACTACAGACATATTCAGCCAGTAGATGGCAGTATTTACAAGTTTGGATCTATACATACTCTATGCTCTTTTGTTCTAAGTAGTTTCCTATTGCAGTAATATAGTTGAGCAGTAAAACACATGGTGACTATACTCTTTGTTTGTTCTTATGTAAAGCACTTGTGTGGTGCTTTATATAAACAGAATTTCTAACAATAACACTGCTGGCCAGTCGGGGAATTATGACTGTCCAAATGAAGTCAAAGTCACTGACATGAACTTGTAGTTTATAGTTTTATATAAATAAATATACAGTATTTTACATCTATATTTGCAGCAAACAAGATAGTCAGGCAAACAAGCATCATGAGGTAAATCACAGAGCATATAGGGCACACCGGGGGCGGGAAAAAGGCAGGGAAAAAGGGAAACTGCCCCTCCATACCCACAACTACCAATCATGGCATAGATTGCCTCATGTAGGAGCCAGCCGTCTCCAACCAATCAGCTACAACTGTGTGTTTTGGCTCATTGTACATCCCCACTCTTCCAGCTACTAAATTTAAATATTTTCACACGACCCTACCTTGATAGAGAAGAGTTGGTTGATAATTTTGAAGCAAAGAATGTAAGTCACGTTTCTAGCCCTGTAGGTCTGAACTTGGGATTCTGCAGCAGTGCTTGAGGAAATCTTTGAATTCAGAGGCTAGAAAATGTTTCAGGAAGTTGTACAGTTCCCTCTTTTCCCTCCAATTTTTTTCTGTATGGCATAGAGGGAATGCAACATGGTGAAGAAAAGGAATTCAGCAGAGGGCCTTAAGTATAACTTGAGATAATTAGATCTACCATAATATAACATAATAACAAGGTTGGAAGGGATCTTGAAGATCTTCTACTTCAAACCCCTGATCAAGGCAGGAGACCCTATCCTATGCCGTTCCAGACAAATGGCTGCCAGTCTCTTCATGAGACCCTCCAGTGATGTAACACTCACACCTTTTGGAGGCAGGTTGTTCCACTGATTGTTCTGTCAGGAAATTTCTCCTTAGTTCTAGGTTACTTTCTCTCCTTGATTAGTTTCCATTCATTGTTTCTTGTCTTGCCTTTTGGTACTGTTCAAAATAGCTTGACCCCTTCTTCTTTGTCGCAGCCCTCAAATATTGGAACACTGTTGTCATTTCATCATAGTCCTTCTTTTCACTAGACTAGAAACATCCAATTAGATTTATTCTCCAGACCACCCAAGGGCAGGACAAGAAACAGAGGGGGGAAGCTCATCAGAGGAGATCAAACCTTAAAATAAGGAGGAGGTTTTTTTAACAGTGAGAATAATTAATCTATAGATTAATTAATCACCTTCTGGAATTGTGGATGCCCCATTGCTGTAAGTTTTCAAGAAAAGTTTGGACTAGAAGACCTCCAAGGTCCCTTTCAGCCCTGTATTTCTATGATTAAGACCAACAGATTTCCAAGTTTTACTGGATGGTTTTATCATAGTTGAATTCATAATTCTCATAATTAAATAAAACTAGAGAGATAGGAGCCAAGGAAAAGAATTATGAATTCATAATTCTTTTCCTTGGCTCCTATCTTTTTTCCCTTCATCTACTCTTTAACTTAATGTTGTTGCCCATCAAAGGCTGGGGAGGTTCAGCCTGAGGCATCTCCTTGCCATTAGCTCCCACTGGTGGATCATGCAGTAAGAACCTGTTAGCAAAGGAGGAAATGGAGACAGATATCACTGTGCATGCAGATAAAATGCAAACTATATATATCTATCTTTCCACCCTAGGGTGACTCGGGCGGCCCGCTGGTTTGCCTAGAGAACGGCCGATGGTTCCAGGCAGGGATCATGAGTTCCTCCTTGAGCTGTACCCAATTCTACGGACCCACCCTCTTGACAGACGTGAGATCCTACACCAGCTGGATCCAGCATCATGTTGAAGGAGCCTCATTTGCCAATCAGATTGAGCCCATACCTAACACCACTGACAGTTACATGTGCAGAGGTAGGCACCCTTCACATCTGGTTACTGTGAAAACCTTCGTTGACAACCCACCTGTCCAAAACCTCCCTTCAGGATTTTGGTGATATTCCGTACTTTCTCCCTCTAGCTTTCTGATCCAGCTTTCAGTTCTGCGTCTTCTTTTTTCAGAGAAGGAAGGTTTAAGCCAGAGGTCCCCAAACTTGGCAACTTTAAGTCTTGTGAACTTCAACTCCCAGAATTCTCCAGCCAGCCATGTTGAAGGCCAGACATCTTAAAAATGCTAAAGTTGAGAAACATTGCTCTAACTAGTCACCAATTCTGTATAATTGCTGTCTTAATTTCCACGTGATACTGGCCCTCATTTTATGGAGCAGTGTTTTTCAGCCTTGACAACTTGAAGATGGGTGGACTTCAATTCCCAGAATTCTCCAGCCAGCCATCTTTACGTTGCCAAGGTTGAGTAACACTACTCTACGTTCTAATCTTAATTTAAGACCCATTTAGTCCATCAGAGGGAAGAGGGATCAATAGCCCTTCCTACATTGAACTACAATCTCGATCCCTACTGACGATGTTGCCTGGGATGATGGGAACTGGAACACAATCACATTTGGCAGACCACAGGATTCCCATCTGAATCTTGCTTCTTATCTTGGCATATCACAGTTTAAAGCTGGATGCTCTCATCAGTGCCTTTTTTTGTGTGATGAGAATTATATGGCTTATCTGTTCATCTAGGCATCCAAAGGTCACATCCAGAAGGAAGGGTAATAATTCCGTTCATGTGGAATAGTAACCTTTTGGCTACGTGTGGATTGAAAAACAGAAAAAAAAGTTTTCCCTTTCACAGTGATTCGCTGGGCCTCTTATGCTTCTTATTTTATTGTCCCCATCAACACACTGTGAAAATCTTTAGCATCACCCTGTGTGCGTCGCTTGGAGATGTTCAGGGTTCATGACTGGCACAGCCCTGCCAATGTGGAAGAGGTGATGAAGGGCGTAGCCATATATATGTACTGTACCTCTTGCCTTTGGGGACATAAGATGAACTGGCGCCTCATTTTACGGGTAGTCCTCTTCTTACACCCACTTGTTTAGTGACCGTTCTAAGTTATGGCACTGCAACCATTGCAGCATCCCCATGGTCACCAGATCAAATTTTGGACACTTGGCAACTGGCAAGTACTTGTGACAGTCGCAGTGAGTCTTGTGGCCTTCCAAATGTGATTGTGTTCCAGTTCCCATCATTCCGGGCAATATGTGAAGCAAACTTTGAGAAGCAAAGTCAATCAGAAGCCAGATTCACTTAACAACCAGGTTACTAACTAAAGAACTGCCGTCATTCCCTTAACAACTGTAGCAAGAAAGATCATAAAACGAGGCAAAACAACTGCCTTGCTTAGCAATGGAAATTCTGGGCTGAATTGTGGTCATAAGTTGAGGACTACCTGTGTTCTTTTTTGATCTCCAGGCTGTGGGGCCCTGCAACAGGAGAACAAACAGTGGCCTTGGTATGTAAGTCTACAGTATGAAGGACAGCACGTCTGTGGAGGCACTTTGATTGGGGAACACCACATCCTGACTGCTGCTCAGTGCTTCATCGGGTGAGTAGAAGATGGGGGTGAGGCAGCCTTTGAGTAGGGAAGAGCCCACGTTGGTCAATATCCACATTCATCTCACTGGCTCTGGATTAGATCTGAGAACTTCTTTTCAACCAATGGTGTCCTTTGAATGTTCTCAAGCTTAGCTAACCTGACCCATTCATTTCTCTGTATCGTAAACATGAATGAATCTGGCACCAGTCTGGTTCTGATGGTGACTGTTTATTTATTTGCATCTTGCCTTCATTATTTTTACAAGGTGGCAAATATATCCAATGTGACTTCATTCTTCTATTTTCCCCCAACAGCAAACCTGGGAGGTTGGTTGGGCTAAGAGAGAATGACTGGCTCAAAGTCACCCAGCTGGCTTTCATGGCTAAGGCAGGACTAGAATTCCCCATCTCCCAATTTCTAGCTTGTACCTTAACCACCAAACCAAACTGACTATGGTAGAATTTCAACTCCCAGAATTTTTGGCCTGATTTTACAGAAATCAGGATGTCTGGAAACCCTCCCTCTTTATATCAAGTCAAACCCCAAAATCTCAGTCCAAAGTGATTACAGACAATCCTTGACTTACAATTGTTTAATGACAGTTTAACGTTACAGCAGTGCTGACAAAAAGTGACATGGCCAGGCCTCCTACTGATGATCATTGCAGTGTCCCCATGATCACATGGTCAAACCTTTGGCGCTTAGCCATCAGCACGTAGTTATGAGGATTGCAGGGTCCTAGAATCATGTGGTCACCTTTCGTGACCTTCTCGCTGGCAACTGTAATGTCAATTAGGGCATTTTTTTTGGAAACCTGACACCCGCGGGCTTACAGCAAACAAACTCAATGGGGGATTTTTCAACACCTACATGATTCGCTTAACAACCAGATACATTCGCTTAAGAAGCGGGGCAAAAGAGGTTCTAAAGTTGGATGTGACTCAGTTAATGTCCACATTGCTTAGCGATAGAAGCTCCAGTCCCAAGTGTCATAAATGGAGGACTATCTGTATTCAATCCCATCTGATCGCACAGACTTCCTTTTTTCTGTTTTACTTGGGCATCATTCTTTTCCCTTCTGTGTTTTCCAGGCGCCAGGAAACAGAAGGCTGGGTGGTATTGCTGGGAGAGTATCTGGAAGGAGGGCGGCAAAAATGGCAAGAGAAGAGAACTCTAAAAAACATTGAGCTTCACGGTCTCTACATTGACATGATGGAAGGCCACGACATTGCAGTAGCCACACTGGCGCAACCTGTAGTGTTCAACAACAGCATCTGGGCCATTTGTGCCCCATATGCTGCCCACCAGTTCCCTCTTGGCTCGACTTGCTGGACCCGTGGGCGGAGAATTGGTACGTTGTGGATCAGTAGGATGGGAGAGGGTGATGGGTTTTTCCTCTAGGATAGGCTTTTATTAGAACTTTTAATTTGATACAAGATATGGCGAAAGGAGAGGTTGTCACAGCTCAGGATGCTGCCTAATGTTGAAGAAATCTATGGTGCTTTGCAGGGGAAAGAGGAAAGGGGATTAGAGATTTAGAATTAACCCCCCCCCCTTTCCCTCCTTTTTTTTAACAACCATGTGATCTCTTGCATTGGGGTGGAGTCAGTGTGACTGAATGGAGTTGAGCTGGCTGGCTGGCTGCTCTTCCTGATGCCTAAATGGGGTTCACGGCAGATATTTTCTCTTTGCATCCAGAGAGAGAGAAATATCCACTACCTAGCATTGAATTCATAGCCTCCTGATTGTAAGGCAAGAGCTCCACCTCTAGGCCACCATGTCACTCATTTAGAATTACTCCCCCTATTCAACAATATTGTTCTCTCTTTATCCAGATGATGGTGGGATGCCAAGCCCTCTGCAAAGTGTGCAGGCGAAAATCCTTGGCCCAAAGAAATGCAACTGCCTCTACAATGCGACGAGTGACCCTGGGAGAAAAACCCCCATCATTCCTGAGATGATCTGTGCAGCGCCACACAACAGATCCATGCGTTGTGAGGTAAGGAATTTGCCATGTCTCAGCTTAGAGGTGTTCATAAATGATATGAGTGGGGGGGGGGAAATGGGAGCTGGGTTATCTCCCTAAAACCGAATTGTCCAGGTCTAAAATAACTTTTTTTTTTGTTAAACACCAGTGGTGTTTCCTCGTTCTCCTGCATGGATTCAATTGAATGGGGAATAGGAATGCTTCTTTCAGTGCAGCTTTTGGATTTGAATTTCCCCTGAATGCCAAACTCTAAATTTTTCCTCTGTTTCCCCAAAAATAAGATTATCCCCGGATAATAAGCCCAATCGGGCTTTTGAGTGCAAGTGCTAAAATAAGCCCTACCCTGAAAATAAACCCTCCCTGAAAATATTGCAACAGGGAAGCAGCCATGAGGTGACCACACTCGCCGCCTCCTGTACCTCAAAAATAATAAGACCTCCCCAAAAGGTCAAGTGCTTATTTCAGGGGTCAAAATATAGCAGTAGACTTATATACCGCTTCATAGGCCTTTCAGGCCTCTCTAAGCGGTTTACAGAGAGTCAGCATATTGCCCCCAACAATCTGGGTCCTCATTTTACCCACCTCGGAAGGATGGAAGGCTGAGTCAACCTTGAGCCGGTGAGATTTGAACCGCTGACCTGCTGATCTAGCAGTAGCCTGCAGTGCTGCATTTAACCACTGCGCCACCTTGGCTCTTGGTAGAAAATAAGACCCTGTGTTGTTTTCGGGGAAACATGACACTAAAGTGAATTTAGGAGTACTCTGAGTTTAACCAGTGATACAGCAGCTTTGGGCATACTATGAAAAGACACCACTGCTGGAATAAAGTTTTCATCACATGCTGTGGCTTAGAATAATTGGAATCAGAGCAAGGCCCTTCACCCTGACCATTCCCACAATCAATTGTTATGAGCAGCACAATGCCAGAAGACTGAATTTATGCAAACACTGGGATTTTTCTTTTTAAAGATTTGAGATTTCTGGATTGAACCCTGAAAAAAAAATGAAAGGAGCAAATATATTTGATTTCGATGTCTTCTGTTTTAAAATTAATATGTGATTTAAATATGGTCTGTTTTGTTAGATGTTTCAAAGATAAATTATGTTGAAAATGGTGCACTTAAACATTTGTGGGAACTTTTTTTAATGCAAATTGACCTGTTTGGTGTAGACTTTTTCCTAACTTCAGGGAAACTATAATTCCTTGCCGCAGTAAAAAGCCAAATGGACAGAAAATACCCTAAACTTTGAATAGTTAAATAACTATTATTTACCCATTATTAACTGAAGCCCTGATATTCCCTAACCAGAGATAAAGCAAAATTCAGGGCAATAACCAATTTCGTTGTATATGTGATGTACAATGTCAATAAAGGCTGTGCTACTAAAAAAAAAAAAATCATTTTTAAAACAGTTGAGCTGTCCATCGTTTGTGGTGCTGAAACATTCAATACAGGGCCATCCTAAGGCTGTGACCAGCTTTCTCATTTCAAAGTGCTTTTTACCAAGTACATTGCCTAAAATTTATGTCATTCCCCTACTCACAACTTCAACTGTTGTCTGTTCATGCACATCCTTTTGATGTGCATGAACCTTTGGGTGATGAAACAACACCCTGCAATCCAAAGTGCCATAAACTCTCACAAGTTGTTTCTTTGACTGTTTCTTAACTTTAATCCAATATAGAATTCTTTATGTTGATTGGAGATGAAACCCAGAAGTTCTGTCTCAGATCTTTTCCTCTTTTAAGTCAATGAAACAAAAAAAGAAGTCTAGATTTTTCACTCATCTGTGTCACATAAGAGACACTGCAGAAATACCGTACTATTATTGATAGATAGTATCATTAATGGAGCTCTTAAGCAAAATAGCATCTAGCTGACCTTATCTAGGCATGTAAGATAAAGCTATTATGGAAAATTGGAAAAAAAATACCACAGAATAAAGTGGGATAAAAAAATGATTCCCCAGTTCTTACTTAACACATAAAATTTTTGAACATTATAAGAAGAAGCTATATTTGAGGACTAAAGGACAATTGAATTATGATTTACAACTGCTGGTAATAAGTTTTTTCTAGAATCAATATCCAGATAACCCAAATAACATTGCTTATTTCTGCCTGCATTACCTCTGCTTCCTTATGATTTGGAAATGTTACCCTGCAGCTTCCCATTTTGTTGGCTTGAGATGGTAATCTTGCTATTCTTGAATCTCTAGGTAAGCATCGGAGACCCCTTGGTTTGCAGCCAAAATGGGGTGTGGTTCTTGGCTGGAATTTCCAGTTTTGGGAATGGATGCGGAACTACAATTCGTCCAGGGGTTTTCACATCGGTCAAGACCCATGAAGAGTGGATCATGAACGCTGCCTGGTCCGCATATTATAATGTGCAAAAGCCCCCTCTACCAAAGGCCACGGATCAAGAGACTTGCCTGACTGCCTAACCTTCTTGTTAACTCATAAATCAGGATTTCTCTTGCAGTGAGGGATTGAAAGCAAACTTTTGCTTCAACTTATGATTTGTATGTACATCTGTCTTGAAGCAACTTGAATCTTGGTGTAATCCCACAAGCCAGAGAAATATCTACAAGACCAGTCACATCCTTGGAAATTCTCTAGTCAACATTGCATTCATTTATTCATGTTTCTCAACTGGGCAATGTTTAAGATGTGTGGATTTCAATTCCCAGAATTCCCTGCCACGTGTCTTAAAGCTGCCAAAGTTGAGAAACACTGCCTTAGGCACCCTGTTCATACAGTTACATTTCTCATTTCATTTCATTTTTTTAAGCCTGTGGTTGTCCACTCCTGATCCTGAAATATCAGGATGGCAAATATTTATTTCCTTTTTTTTCACCTGCAAATAAGCCTGGGACTAAACTGATCAAAACTGACTTGCCCAATTTTTACACTCCTAAAAATCCATTTTCAAAGGCTGTGAAGCTTGTATAGTCAATATGCCCTGTTCTTTAATGCTTTGGAATGTTCTTATTATTTTCTAAAAAACAAACCACAGACACTTAGTAACCTGTGTACTAAATATGAGCTTTTTAGTGTCAGTAGAGTCTTGCCAATTAGTTACAGACAGCCCCATACAATTTACATTTTGTTTCAGTGATTATGATTCTCTAGTATCTCAATAGAAATATTGAGACTGACATACAATGTATTAAACCATGATATGGCTTGTTTCCTTGAGCTTTAGGTATTCTACAAACTTAACTGCTGTACTTTATGGCTTAGCCTTTTGAACAAACCTTAAGGGTGGTTTGTTATACTGTGTATGCCATGGTTATATATAAACCTTTGTACCATGTTAGCACAGACTACAGCTTCCTTGGCTTTTGTAGACAAGCCAGGAATCCAGGTTTCTTGCCCTCCACTTTTGCTTTCTTTGAGCCTCAGCACTTTATTTTGAAAGCAAGATGTGGGTAGAATCTTGGATTTCTTGTGTGAATTAAAAAGCACCCAACTAATATTGAGGTTTTTTTCCCCCAAGATGATAAAACTGACATGGATTTGTTGGTGTATTTATTTTCAATGTTGCATTTAATGAAGTAAGTTATTTAAACATCTCTAAACTCTGTCCTGCCAACATCTGATTATTTATGCATGATAACGTTGCTGATTGTATAGGCTTTAATTGTTGGAAACCAGCATCTTGTACTCTATAAGCATTTGATTGTTGATCTTTGTCTTTTTAAAATGTCTTCTTCCCCAGGCTGATTTATAATATGCTACTATAATATGATGCTTTTCTATCTCTGTGTAGATAGATAGATCTATTTATATTTGATAACATGTATTTATTACAATTTGTTTTTCTATTATGTTACTGTGAAAATTTGTTTGGAAAAATGGGATATAAACAACAATAAAAAAAGGCAAGCATTACCATTGTTTGTAATTTAATATTGCCATGATATTACAGATGGTCCTCAATTTAACAACCATAATTCAGCATGGAATTAGTTGTGGTCGTTAAGCAGGTCGCCATGTGACTGCACCTGATTTTATGTTATATTTTGAGGCAGTCGTTAAGTGAAAGCCCTGGTTGCCAAGTAAATACATTTTATCCAATGTGCTTTTTCTTTTTTTTGCTGGAAACCAGCAAAAACTGTTGAAAATCAGAGTCACATGATCATAGGATGCTGCGAATAGCCATAAAGGCAAGTTAGTTGCCAAGCCCCCCAAATATGATCACGTGACTACAAAGGGTGTGCATGTAGTTGTGCAGCCATCGTAACCTCAGACTCAGGTTGTAACTTTTTTTGGAGGGGGTCCATTGCAACTTTGAATGGTTAGACCATCATCCTAAAGTATGTGTCCCCCTCAATACAATTCAGCAAGATGTCTATCAGTAAGACGATTTCCCTATTTATGGACCCTTCAAGTTAAGCTTAAAGCTGCAGAAGGGCACATTTGCGCATCTATCTAGACATTGACAATTTGGCGCAAAGCTCAAACTTGCCCAAATCTCAACAGATTTGAGTTTTATGCTCTTCTTCAGAAAACCTCATCTTAAGACGCCTTTGAAAACAAGCACCAAAATGCCATCGCTTGGATCAAGGCACTCCTTAAAAGTCACTGCTTAAAGAAGCACTTTTGAGGAATTCTGGAAATTATCACCAAGTTGTCGCTGTGAAGTTTGGAATCACATCTGCACCACCGTCCCCTTCGATGTATGTGAGCGTGTGTCCTCAGGATATGCATTTGTGTAAGAAGCGTTAAGATGGTGGCCACAACCATGAGATCCACGCCTGGTCCTTTTTTGCTTGCATGGTAAAACTTTGGGGGAAAGAGAGTAATTGCACAGTTGTGATACCATCTCGAACCCCTGTCTGGGGAATCCCCTCCTGCTGCTATTCCTGGGAAGAAAAGGCCATCTCAGCTTAGATACAAATTATTTGGCTATTCACAGAGTCCACCGCAGGTTCTTGGATGCCTATTTGCAAGTTATTCCACAGACAGGCTTTTAATTATGAAACTATCTGGGGCTAAAATTGAGCCTCCCTCCCTCCCTCGTCACAAATTAGGGCAGGGCTCAAAACATTCATTTATTATAGAACTATTTACTAGAGCATTTCTTAGCCTGCGTTGTAATCATTTTATATATTCCATCAGAAAACACATCTGCCATCTGGATTCGTTAATGCAGAAGTCCCCAACTTTTTTTTTTTTAGTTCTGCGGACCGGTGGCGGCAGCTTTGGGGAATGATTTCATGTACGCAAACTGAATCCTGCGCATGTGCAAGCTTCGGGTGCTCACCAGACTGGTAGCAGACACAGCCCAGGCACTGGGGGCACTGGGCATTCTCTCTCTCTCTCTCATCCATCTTTCATCTACATTATCTGTCTATCATCTATCATCCATCCATCCATCCATCCATCCATCCACCCTTCATCTAATCATTCATCTACCCAATCATTAATCCTTCATCTATCTCAGGGGTGTCAAACTCAATTCCAAACTCATTTTTTGTTGTTGTTGTGTGTATATGTGTTGTCTATGTAATAAAAATAATTTAAAAACAAAAACAAAAAAAACCTCAATTCCATTGAGGGCTGCATCAGGGCTGTGTTTGACCTTGAGGGGGCTGAGATGGGTGTGGCCAGCTCAACGTCACTCATTCAGGGACAGCTGTGGGGCCCCGAGTGCTCTGCCAGCGAAAACCAGCTCTCGAGGTGTTTCCAGCTGTGACGGCCTCCTGCAACCCACTGCCAGTGAAAATGGGAGCTCAGGAGGGCTGCACACGGCTCTCCCAAGCTCAGTTTTCACTGGCAGAGGCACTGAGGACCAGTCCTTTGCTGTTTCCAGAGTGGCCCTATAGGCCAGATCAGGGCACCAGGCCTTGAGTTTGACACCCCTGATCTATCTAATTATTCATCTTCCATCTAATTATTCATTTAAATTCATTTATTCCATTCATCCATCCATCTATCATCTATCTATCTATCTATCTATCTATCTATCTATCTATCTATCTATCTATCTATCTATCTATCTATCTATCAATCATCTATCTCATCATCATCTATCTCTTCATTATCAATCTAGTCTATATAAAAGAAATCTCTAAACAACTGCAAAACAATTGATATTCAAGATGTAAGAAAATGGTTGGTCCGGTCACAGTGTTACCAAATGCCATAGGCTGCAAGGAAGCCCTTAGAAATGGATCCCATTGATTTCACAAGGCTTCGCGAACACCACCGTACTCAGATGGGGCCCCAAGTGTTGGAAAAGAAAGAGCCCAAAATGGAAAGCCCCACTGGAAATTGTCTTCCTGTGGGCTCAAGTCAGCAGACGACAAAAAAGAAGTCTAATGCCAGACAATGGCTATGAGCAGCTTGGGTAGGCCTTGGATTCACCCAAGGGTAGACTTTACTGCCTCGTGAGATCAAACTAACCGATATTGTCTGCTGCTTTGCTGAAGACCTCAGCTAGCTTGCCTGAAAATAATTTGACTGCCCCCTCCCCATATTCAAAACAGCAGAGAAAACTTAACTTTAAAATTTTAAAAACAATTCATTTGCCATTGAAGTGTTTCACAGTTCAGGCCTGGGCACCAGGGGGCACCAGATAGCCTTCAAAAGAAATTCCCAGGCTGCTAAACATAAGTTAGGAGGCGTCTTCCTCTAATCAGGGAAAAATAGCCATTATTTGCTTGGTAACCTGAACTAGAGTATCAGTTCCTGCCAGACAGTATGCTGGCTGGGGATGATAGGGATTATAGTCTAGCCCATCCAGAAGATCTTGATTTGGGAAGGCTGGGGAGCAGAGTATCAGTTGTTTCACCATCTTTATGAGGGGAGTGGCAGCTATGGGTTTGAGAACAGTATGTCAGAACAGTAAAATATGAATGTTTGAAAATGTCTTCTCCTCCAATTCTGCTTTCTTCACCACCACACATACACAAGCGCACACACATACACACCCCACACCCGTCCAGGAGCTTTCAAATCTAATGACATCAAACAACGTCTTGAATTGTATTCCGTGCCTGTGCTAAAGGAGGAGGGGAAACATTTGAAAACGTACGAAACTCAAAATTTATTTTCCTTTTGTGAGGTTTCTTTCTTTTTTTGCTGAACCAGAGCTAAAATGTCAGTTATCCAAAACAGCAGCATAAACAGGACTTGATCGTCAACATTCTGGAGTTATTGGGCATCGTTAAGGATAAACATTGAAGGCAGAAGAAAAAAAAAAAACACCCCCAGATTTCAGCTGGCGAAATAAACCAACATGTGTCCCACCCACACCCTATGAAAAATATTACCCGCCTATGTTAGAAATTCTATAAAACTTTAATCACAAATGAAGAGCTCTTACCTACTTAAAAACATTTATTCTTTCACTGAACCAAATTCTACCTGAATGAGAACAAAATTGGGGGCTGGCCTCAGAGCAGTAGTGAAACAGGTACCCGTGCCAACCCCAAAACAGAAGATAGCCTGGTGATGGTCAAGTTTCTAGTCCTCTTGTTTATTTTTTATTTTTTTATGTTTTCATAATCCCACCCACCGCATCCCTGTAGTCTAAAAGCTGATGACTATAAACCATTTGCAAATTCTAGGGATTATGAGGGTGACAGCTCTTTGATACATCTCCAGTAATCTCTGGCTGTGCCTTGCAGAACAGGGAAAGCACATGGGGATGCTTCGTTTCAAGTCATCTGCATTCTGGCCTGGTCTTAAAAAACAAAAAAAAAACAAAAAAACACCTCGGGGTGTTTGAAAAACAAGCCCATCTAAGGTGGTTTTCCCTTCTCTGTTTTCCAAGCTGCAGAGAAAAGTCCCTCAGGGGTTAGAATCCCTTCTCTGCAATCTGATCTGCATCCAGATCCAACCCTAAAGGGATCCAAGCACTCTGGGCAGAATAGAATGAAGGAATCAAGAATCCTCCCATAGTTCTCTCAAGTGGAGATTTCTCTCATGACAACAGAAACAAGGAAATCTTCCCTTTCCTGCTCTGTTCGCCTTTCCAGTGTTCAACTGCCAGGCCTATTACCCTGAGCCACCCTCGCTTGCTGCTTAGCATTGTTAGCCTTGCCTGTTGAGAACAGACATGGGGAGAAATAAGGGGAATTGTTTCATATTGGGCAGGATTAGGTTTAGTGACTCGTCCTCGGGGGGGAATTTAGGTCCAGGCTGGATGGGAGAGTAAATGCCGCCATTAACAGAAGGGTTTTCTTCTAAAAAGAAATCAGGGGAAGAAAGGTGGCCTGATACCATCTGTTCCAAACCCTGTGCAAATCCCATGAAGAACAAGGTTAATTAGCTTTCCACACCAGCCAGAATCCCAATTATTAGGCTTATACTAACAATATTATTTATGTTGGGAAACACTCCCCCCCCCCCCATCCTGCCCGGCATCTTAAAGGCAAAGTGGCAATTGAAGAGAAATCGAAGAAGAAATTAAGTGCTTTCCCTGCTGTCTCAAAATTAACGGCAGGACCAAAACCCATCTGGATGCGTCAGAGCTCAGAAAGTCGAGCGCCTTGAAAGTTTTCTTCCAAAATTAAAAAGCACCCCAGGCGCTTCTCTGAACCTAATCCAGTTTGGCGTAAAGAGAAACGAAGAACGTGAGATCGAGTCTGGCCATGGGAATCACCCTAAGGGAGAGTCCGGATCCTAAAGTGATCTGTGTGCATCGCTGCCCCTTTCCCCGCTTCAGCTGGGCACCTCGTATCATCTAAAAAGATGGACAACCAGAAAGATCTTGGTTCAAAAGATGGTGAGGGTAGCTAAAGCCAAGAAGCCTTCTCAGAGCTGGCTTCTTCCAGGTAAAATTGATGGCAGCACCCATCATTCTCAAGTCAATATGGTGGTAGGGGTGGTGGACCAACCCATTCTGGAGGATGCAAGGGGGAGATCAAGGGGGGGGGTGTAGAAAAATGGAATCTTCCTCCCAAGAGATAGGCCTTTAAGAAGTCTCATTAATTGCAGGAGGTAAATGGTGTTTCTTAATTACTCATTTACAAAATCCCCATTTTTTTTTTTTTTTGCTCAAGACCTATTCTGATAAACCACAGCCAGCAGAGGTTTTGCCAAGGAGAGCTTGCTTACCCACATAAACCTAAAACTTTCAGTCAAGTTTCTTTAGAAAACTTTCCACATAAACCCTAGTACCTTTTAGTGAGCGTTTCAGGATTCGTTTTGAAAGCGATCAAAACCTACGCCTTTCGAACTGTTTTTTAATGTTTCCTTGCATACCAAGGAAACGTGTACGTATTTTAGTGAAGGAGGTAGAAATTTTTTTTTTGAAAAAAAAAGAAAAGATTACTCCACACCAAGGATTATTGTCTTCTTCCTTAAGTCTTTGTTCAGGAACGACACTGAGACCCACCCCCAGTATTCTTGTTTTTTCCTATAAGACAGTACGTTTGCCATTAATTTAAAAATACCCAGCAATTTAAATACTATATGCAGCTTAAACATGGAGTTAGCTACTCGTCTGACGTCCCAAAAGGATAGAAAACAGTTCAAAAAATGCAAATAGGAGAATATCGATGCACAATCCTCTGAAAGTCCCACGTGTTCGAAGTCAGTTCTCCAAAGAGGATCCAAGACAGAAAATATAGGACGTGTTTCCAAGAGATGCCACAGAAATGCCTTGTTTTATGTGCTCAATGTAACATTCCGTTAAGAGGAGAAAACCCACCACCATCCCGCCATGTCTGCTCTCTTTTATCTGCTGCCAGCTTGTTTTTTCCTATCTATGTTCTAAAAAAAGAAAATCTGGGGAATCATGGACCCAATTTTCCTCGGCGTATCTCCCATCGACGACCAAGTTTAATCTTTCCCTACCCCCCCTCCATTCGTGGACTGTTGTTCCTATGAAGCCAGCTTCCCACCCAAACCTCGACCGTTTCCCTGTAATTGGATCTCCCTGCCACACAATCCCCACGTGTGCTAACAAGCCCTCAGTTCCCTTCCCCTGCAATGCTGCCCTCAAGGGCATGGTGCCCATCAACCTTGGTGTGCAACAACTGGTGCTGTTGGAAGGCGAGGTGGTGGAAGAACCTCTTCGAGCAGACGGGGCAGGAGAAGGCCTCTTCTTCCTTAGACCTGCTGTGGACCTTGGTGTGGGCGGTCAACCGCTTGGCCGTCCGGAAGGCCTTGCCACAATGGAGGCATCGGTGGCGCCTCTTGTCCGTGTGGATGTGAAGGTGGTTCTTGAGAGCCAGAAGGTTGTAGAAGTCCCTCTGGCAAGTGGGGCAGTGGTAGAGTCCGGTCGCGTGGGCCTTCTTGTGATTTAGCAGACTACCAGGATGGCGGTATGTCCGCTCACAGCTATGACACTTGTAAGGCTGATCATCCAGCAGCTTGCCTTTAGGAGTGTCCCCTCTTTCCTCGGCTTGATGCTTTCTTAGATGGTGCATCAGATCCCTGGAGGCCCGGTAAGCTTTGCCGCAATCCGAGCACTCCAAACGTTTCTTTCCACGCACGCGACTGGGGTTCTTTTGGGAGGCGTGGTTGCGAAAGCGTTTGGGCCGCGGCTGGCTCTGCAGAGTCCCGGCGGGGGCCTCTCCGGGGTTGTTCCCCTGGTCCCTTTCACAATCCGCTTTAGTTCTTTCAGGCTCTTGCCCTGCCATGACCTTGCTGCAAGGACGGGGCCGGCGCTGGTGCCTCTGCAGCTGCCGTTGCCACTTGAAGGCTTTGCCGCAGTCGGGACACTGGTGACGTTTCACCTCGTAGTGGATGCGTTGGTGGTTCTTCAGGGACATGAGGTTGGGGTAAGCCTTGCTGCACAAGGCACAGGTGAAGTGCCCGACCTTGTGGCTCTTCTGGTGGTTGAGCAAACTGCCTGCGTGGCGGTACGAGCGCCCACATTGCCCGCATCTATATGGACGCTCTTCGGGGTTTGGAAGCTGCTTAGCAGGGGCCCGAAGGAGCGGGAAGGTCTCTGCCTTGCCAGCCCGCTTGGCCCGAAGGGGCCGTTGGACCGAGTGGAAAGCAGGCTCCGGCCTCCTGTCCCAATGCACGTGCTGGTGGCTGGCCAGTTGCTTCTGGAGCCGGAATGCCTTGGGGCACTCGGTACATCGGTAGCGTTTGGTTTCAAAGTGGGTGCGGTTGTGGTTTTTGAGGGCCATGAGGTTGTAGAACTGCTTCTGGCAAATGCTGCAATGGAAGAGGCCTGTCTTGTGGGTCTGTTTGTGGTTGATGAGGCTGCCGGCGTGCTTGTAGCTGCGTCCACAAACACCACACTGGAAGGGGCGTTCTGAGAGAGAGTCTTCCTCTTCTGCCTGAGAGACCTTCTCCTCTCCAGCTCCTTCCCCCTGTTTCTTCATTGTCTCCATTTCTTCTATTGCTTGGTGGGCCTCCTCCTTCTCATTCCCCTCTCCAGGAACATCACATTCCTGAGCTTCTCTGCCCTCCAACAGGCCTGAGCTCAACTCTCCTCCTTGTTCCACTTTTACTTTTCCTGCAGGAGGGGCAAGAAAAGAATTGCTTGGAGGAGCTTCTCCATTTTGGGAAGCCCCACATGGCTCATCTTTCAGCCTCTCGTAAACGCAAGGCAGCCCCCTTTCCACAGCCGGGACCGGGTGTCGGAGTTGGGGGACGCTGCTGTTCAACTTGCATCTTGGGTGGTTTCGAAGGTGATTCCTATAGGCAGACAAGTTACGGTACTGCCGACAACAGACGCTGCACTGGTAATCGCCAATCAGGTGGATCTTTTTGTGATTGACTAAGCTGCCACCATGGCGGTAGGTCTTGCCACATTGACCACAAGCGTAAGGTCGGCTGTCCAGCAGGTCATCAGCAAGAGGAAGTGTTTCCACCAACGGTGGGGGTAGAGGGGGCGGGTCATCCTCTATACGCAGAGCTCGCCGGAGCTGGATGGAAGTATCGGCCAAGGCCGCCGCTTTCTCTTCCAGATGCCCGTTGCTGTGTTCTTCCAAGCTGGACATATCGTCAAATGTCTGTCCACAGTAACCACAGATGTGCGAGAGGAGCTGGTCCTCCTCTGGATCCCCTCCATCATCCAGCTGCTCTTCCGCTTCTGTTTTCAGCACATCCGGGTTGTCGCCCTGACTTTCATCCTCCTCATGCAAGAGGCTGTGGTGATGCTGAAGGGTCTCTTCGCTGGGGAAGATCATGCCGCAGAGGCTGCAGAGGAACGGTTGTTCCTCAGCATGGTCTTTGGGGTTGTCCTGGCTGGATGCTGTGGCCTTGGCATGCCCGTGGAAATGGTGTTTTAGAGCGAGGAGGGTGGGATACTCTTTAGGGCAGACAGAACATTGGAAGATGCCAGCTTGATGGGTCTGTCGGTGGTCAATCAAGGTTTTGGCCTGGTCGAAGCCCAGACCACACTGCTCACAGAGATAGGGGAGGCTTTCAGAATCGGCAGGCAACGGGGAAGATGCTTGTGATTGGGACTGCCAGCTATTGTCCGTGGCATCTTTTTCCAGAACACTGCAACTATCTCTTAGCTGCTCTGCCAAAGATAAAATCATAGGCATGGCAGCGCCAGCTTCAGTGCCAGTCTCCTCGTTGGCAGTCACCAGTGTCTCGGACAGTCCTCTCCTGGGTCTCTGATGGCCACGCAAGTGGCTTTTAAGGGAGGCCACGTTTTGGAAGTGTTTGCTGCAAAGCGAACAGCTGAAGTCGCCCGTCTGGTGCGTCTGCTTATGATTGATGAGGCTTCCCGAGTGCCGGTATGACTTGCCACACAGTTCGCACTCGTAGAGACGCTGGATGGGAAGAGGTGGGTCGGTTCCTTCCGCCACCCCTTCCAAACGTTCCCCTTCGCTGCTGTGCTGCATGGCGTGAGTCTGCAGGTCAGCCAAGGTAGGAAAGGCCAACCCGCACTGGTGACAAATGTGAGGCGTCTCTGAGGCCGGGAGGATGTCCTCAGCCACCGTTGCCCCATTCTCCAGGGCTTCTACGTCCTGTTTAATAGTCTGAAGGAGATCTGCTTCCTGACAGTGAAGGACGCCAAGCTTAGGCTCCTCAGCCACCTCAATGTCCTCTGTGCAGGGCAGATGGTGCAGCTGATGAAGCTGGAATTCAGCCTCCTCCTCAAAACTCTCTCTGCCATTAGCGGAGGTTAAGCCGTCCCCTAATTCTTTGCCCCGCATGCGGGCGGCCCGCAAATGGACACGGACGTGGTTCCGGAGTGCCATGAGGTTGGAGTATTGTTTGGGGCAGATGGAGCACTGGAAGATTCCCGTCTGATGAGTGTGGCGATGGTTCACCAGACTACCTCGGTGGCGATAACTCCGTCCGCAGTCTTCACACCGGTAGGGTCGCTCTTCCTCCCCGAGAGTCCTTTCTTCCTCTTCCTTGAGACAGGCAGCTGGTCCTTTCCAGGCATCCGAGGGCTGAGTTGGGCAGTCGTCAGGGCAGTCCTGCGCTTTTGGTGCGTCCAGGATCCCAGACAGGTGCTGGGAGGCCTCTTCTGGGGTCGAGGAGTTGAGCTTGGACTTGAGGTGTACCCGCAAGTGGTTCTTCAAGGCAGCCAAATTATACAACTGTTTTGAACAGACGGTACAACTGTACACCCCAATCTGGTGGCTCTTCCGGTGGTTAATGAGGCTCCCTGCATGGCGGTATGTCCTCCCACAGTCCCCGCAGCGGAAAGGCCGCTCTTCAGACATGGGAAAGGCTTCCTCGCTCTTCAGACGGGCTTCCCAAGCTTCATTGGAGCTGGGGGCTGCTTGGAAAGGGCTGCTGCCCTCATCCTCTTCTTCTTCATCTGCCTCCTTTGGGTAAAGGCAACTGTGTTCCTTCAACTCCTCCTCGTCGGCAAAGGTCCCGCCACAGCGGACACACAGCTCTCCATCTGGATTACAGCGTTCTCCACCACCGGTCTTGGAGGCATCTTTGAGGCTGCAGGGCACCCTATCCCCGAATCCTGTGCCCATGGGAGGTGGCTGATAGATGTCCAACTTTGCTGATGTTTCTATGGAGTCCTCCTCCCAAACATCGTGCTCCGAATCCTCCCAAGCTGACGGGTCTGCGGACTTGCTCTCTTCCTGGCTGTGGGCTTTCTGGTGGCTCAGCAGTTCGGAGGGCAACCGGAAGGCTTTGTGGCAAAAGCGGCACTTGTAGGGCCGATACTCCGAGTGGAGACGGGCGTGGCTTCTGAGGGCCATGAGGTTGGAGAACTCCTTGTAGCACATGGCACACTGATAGATCCCCAGCGTGTGGCTCTGCTTGTGATTGGTCAAGCTGCCAGCATGTTTGTAAGCCTTGTCACACTGGTTGCATTTGTAGCGGCGCTCGTCCTCCAGGGCAGCCAGCAGTCCAGGCTCCTCCCCACCCCCGTCATGCTCCGGGAGCAGATCCTGATTCTCCTGTTCATTCTTCATTGGAAACTCTTGCTGAGAAAAGTTGGCTGGCACCACCGACTCAGCAATGTACTTCTCCAGGTTGGACAACAGGCTCCTGCTACTGCCTTCCATCCCAGAATGGGAGTCCACATCTGGAGAAGACGTGCCCTGGCCCCTTTGGAAGCTGTAACTCCCATCCCTCCTGCCTTTTTCCTCCTGCTCCTGGATGGCCTGAGCTGGGCAGTGGTGGCTTGGAAGCTGGGATGAAACTCGGAAGCTTCTGCCGCAGTCCGGGCATTTGTGACGCTTCTCTTCCATATGAGTGCGCAAGTGGCTCTTCAGGGACATGGGATTGGAGAAGTCTTTGTGGCACAGCAAGCAGCGGTAAAGGCCTACCTCATGGGTACGGCGGTGATTCACCAGGCTGCCGGCGTGGCGGTAGCTCCGCGGGCACTGCTTGCATTTGTACGGCCGCTCCTCTTGACCCACAGGCGGCTCACTGCTCAGAGCAGCATCGCCTTCAGCCATTGCTCACGTCCAAAGTCCTTCTTAATCCTGGCACTCTTTAAAGAGGAAGCCACGGGCATTTGGAAGCACCCCTCGGTCTCATTGCAGAGCTTCGGGTCCCCTCTTCTCACCCAACCATTCCAAGACCTGCAGAGACAAAGAGGGGCAGTAATGAGGAGGAATCCCCTGGAGTGAGCATCGCTGGAACCAAGAAATAAGTTAAATGCCACAAATCACATCTTTGCATAGAGCAAAGTGTTTCTCAACTTTGGCAGATTTAAGGCATGTGGGGTTCAACTCCCAGAACTCCCCAGTCGGCACATTGGCTAGGGAATGCTGGGAACTGAAATCCACAAAACTTAAAAGAGTTGCTAAGGTTGAGAAACACTGGGGCAGAGTCGAGACTGAGTTGGTTTTCGATTTCCTGTACAGAATTTCAGTTCATGTTTCATGTCAAACACCCCCCAAAAAGGATGGGCGACCTATGGTATACAAGTAATCCTCGACTTATGACCTCAATTGAGCTCAGAATTTATGTTGCTAAGTGAAAATTTTTGTTAAGTGAATTTCACCCCATTTTACCACTTTTCTTGCCACATTTATTAAGCGAATCACTGCAATTCTAAAATCAGTAACATAGTTGTTAAGTAAATCTGGTTTCTGCATGGACTTCGCATGTCAGAAAGTCACAAAAGGGGATCACATGACCCCATCATACTGCAACTGTCATAAATATGAACCAGTTGTCAAGCATCGAAATTTAAATCACGTGCAATGATTATAATTGTGAAAAATGGTCATCATCAGTGGTAGTATTTCAACCGGTTTGGACTGGTTCAGCCGAACCAGTAGCAGAAATTTTTGGTAGTTCGGAGAATACCACCCATCTGGTTGGCCCCGGCCTCCCACCCCCATCGTTCCGTCTTATGTTCCCTTGTTTTTTTAGCTCGGCTGATTTGAGCGGCAGAAAGGACTGCTGTGCCTCAGCTGCGTTAAAAAAACAGCTCAGCTCAGCAGCGCTGACACCGAGGGCGGTCTTGAGTGCTGCAAGCAGTCGCGAAGCACTCTCTCACAGAACTGGCAGGAAATGATTTGGAATCCCACCACAGGTCATAAGTTGCTTTTTCAGTGGCATTATAACTTTGAATGGTCACTAAATGAACTGTTTAAGTCGAAGACTACCTGTAATAGGTAACATACAAACTGGTAATCAGAGAGGAAGTGAAAAAAACCTGGATATCTTATCAGTATCTTACAGTATTTAACAGAGATGGGAAGCCTTTTTCCGTAAGGGATGCCTAATTTTCTAAGGGGAATTGGCAGCAGGTGGACTGGGTAAGAATCAAACTGCTTTCACTATAGGCCATCACTATATGCCACAGTTCATTTAGTGAGCATTCTGTCACTCTTAATTTAGTAATAATTTAATTGATAGAGAGAGATTAAGGCTTCCTAGAGCAGTGTTTCTCAATCTTGCCCACTTTAAGATGTGTGGACTTTAATTTCCAGAATTCCTGAGTGAGAAAGTTGGTTGTGGAACTCTGGGAGTTGAAATCCACACGGTTGAAAAACACTGCTTTAGAGCTTGATGATGTAATTGTAGAATTCCCCCCCCCCAACTCCTTTTGTTGTTCCACTTATTTAATATTTTTAAATTCTTTCTTACACTGGGTCATTTCCTGCCCCCCCCACTCCCCCTCCCCAATATTCAGAGCCAGCCAACATACTGCCCATCCGTTACATCACTTAATTAAGAAAAACTCTGCCCAAAATGCAGATGATGTTAATTATGGATAGCTTTTTATTTAGCTCAGGATTCCTTCGGGGCAGTTTCTTAAACAGACTTTTCCCCTCTGATTTCTTTCCTTATTTATATATTTTTGCCACTTCACTACTGTTTAAGAATCCTTTTAGTCGTCTCTTTTGCACCATCTGAAAGATCTAAACCACATTAGTATCATCTGCAAGCTTGTGCGTAAACATTCAACCAGGGTGCTCTTTCCTGCAGTTTCAAAGATATTTTTAGAAGTAAGGATGCAGCTTCACCAAAAAGAACCATTAAAAGGAAGAGATCTGCTTCTCCCTCCCCCCCCCCCCCCGCTTCATTAATAGGAAGTTGTGCCTTCAAGTCAGTCTTGACTTCTGGCGAGTCACCTGAAGTTTTCTTGACAATTGCTTTTCAGGAGAGTTTTTCTTGGTACTTTTATTTCTAGATCTGAGAGGAAGTCACTGCACTGGCTTCATGTCCAACCCAGAGATTTCCACCTTCGTGTCTGAAAGAATTACACCAGCTGTCCTCGACTTACAACACAGTTTGCTTAGGGACTGTTTGAAATTACAATGGCACTGAAAAGAGAGACGTAGGGTCATTTTTCACACTTCTGGCCGTTGCCAGCATCCCCATGGCCATGTGATCATAATTCAGTCACTCGGCAACTGACTCATATTTATGACGGTTGCAGTGTCCTGGGGTCACATGATCCCAGTTGACTCTGATAAGCAGAGTCAACGGGGGAAGCCAGATTCACTTAACAACTGTGTTACTAACTTAACAACGGCAGTGATTCGCTTACCAACTGTGACAAGAAAAGTCATAAAATGGGCCAGAACTCATTTCACTTAGCAACAGAAATTCTGGGCTCAATTGTGGTTGTAAGAAGAGGATTACCTGTTGGGTTTTTTTTCTTTTCTTTTTTTTAGAAGGACAAAGCTTTTATGAGGTTACACACTAAAATGCTCCCACCCTCCAGAGAGGGAAAAGCAACAGGAAGACAACAGGAAAAAACACAGTGCCCACTTAGTCTAGAGCAGGAGCAGAGGGTGTCAAATTCAAGGTCCACAAGCTGGATCTGGCCCGCAGGGTGCTTGGATCTGGCCCAAGGGTCCACCCCAGAAGGAGTGAAGGACTGGCCCAAGGTGCCTCTGCCAGGGAAAACAGAGATTGGAAGGTTGCGCGCGGGCCGGCCGAGTTCTGTTTTCAGTGGCAGAGGGCTGCAGGAGGTTGTCACAGCCGAAAATGGATGTAGAACGGACCATGCCCCCCTGGCCACGCCCCCCACTGAGGTCAAACACAACCCTGATGCAACCCTCATTGAAATCAATGTTGACACCCCTGGTCTAGAGCAGTGTTTCTCAACCTTGGCAACTTGAAGAAGTCTGGACTTCAACTCCCAGAATTCCCCAGCCAGCGAATGCTGGCTGGGGAATTCTGGGAGTTGAAGTCCGGACATCTTCAAGTTGCCAAGGTTGAGAAACACTGGTCTAGAGGACTAGTCCCCAATGGGACAATACTAAAATGCATAAGCTTTTGTGAACTGCATCACGATCACTACCATACAGCAGGAATACCCAACCTCCAGACTGAGGCCCATTACCTGGCTGCGGCTCATTCAAAACCGGTCCATGCAAATGGTGGGTGAGCACACAAGCGCATGTAGCTCCAGTTTTGCGAGCAGCGAGCACACATGAAGCTCCATCCGTGTGAGTGGCAGGCACCCGCAGGCGAAGCTCCATTTGCATGCAATCATCACTCACAAAAATAGAGCTGTGCGCGCTCATGTGTACATGCCAGCCACTTGCACATAAACACACACCCCACCACTCCCGCGGGCCACTAAGCTGGAAAGATTGGGGAACGCTGCCTTACAGCAGACTTTCTGAATGATTGTTTTGGCAATTGAAGGAAGAACTGCTGAACTCACATAAAGCAAATGGCTTCAGCCCATCTCTACACACAAAAAATGGGGGTTTTATACCAGGACAATCATTAAGTGATAAGGTACTTGAAATCCATCATCACTAAGTTGCATCTACATAATCAACCAGTTTTCCTCTCTTCCTCATCCCAGTTCAAAACCTAAGTGTAGCTACTCCAAGTGAAACTAAAGCAAGTGAGGCCTAATACCACTCCATAAAGCCCTAGTAAGACCACGCCTTGAGTACTGCATCCATTTTTGGTGACCACTCTATAAAAAAGATGTTGTGACTCTAGAAAGAATGCAGAGGAGAAAAACCAGGATGATTAGGGGACTGGAGGATAAAACACGGTATGATAGCAGTGTTCCAATATCTCAGCGGTTGTCAAAAAAGGAGAGGGTCAACCTGTTTTCCAAGGCACCCTGAAGGCCAGACAGGAATAATGGATGGAAAATGAACAAGAAGAGATTCAACCTAGAAATAAGGAGAAACTTTCTGACAGTGAGAACAATCAACCAATGGAACACAATTTGTTGGACTTGTGATTGGACTGCCAACTGTCAGAAATTGTGTAGGGTCTCCCGCTTTGACTAGATGACCTCCAAGGCCCCTTTCCAACTCTATTAATCTGTTATTCCAAGTGGAGCTCATGAAAGCTCTTGCCTTTTAATAAAGTTTGGCTTGTCCACAAAGGTGTTTTCAAACTTCTTCCGTCAACTTCAACCTCCAAGCAATTTTTGGGTCCCTGTAAGTGGGAAAAGCTCAGGCTCCTGGAAATGATGTTGGAGTGGCTGCCTGAGTTTACTTTGGCCAGTCGTGCTAATGAGGATTACTGTGAATACTGTCACCCACCACAATAAACCGCAATCCACAGTTTTCAAGCCATAGTAGTTCAGTTTACACAATATGTTGGGACTGTGAGACTCTTGACTCTTGGTCACGAATTAAGTACCACAGGTAGTCCTCGACTTACGACCACAAAAGATGCAAAAGTTCTATTGCTAGGCGAGACAGTGAAGTGAACGTTGCCCCATTTTACGACTTTTCTTGCCGCAGTTGCTAAGTGAATCGCTGCATTTGTTAAGTTAGTAACCCGGCTGTAAAGTGAATTTGGCTTCCCTATTGACTTTGCTTGCCAGAAGTTCACAAAGAGTGACCACATGACTCCGGGACATTGAAATCGTCATAAATATGAGCCAGTTGCCAAGCATTCAAATTTTGATCCCATGACCAAGAAATGCTGCAACGGCCGTGTGAAAAATGGTCCTAAGTCACTTTTTTCAGTGCCGTAGTTAACTTCGGTCATTAAATAAACTATTGTAAGTTGAGAACCTGCTGTATTTTCCCTCGGAATGGCACCTCTGTGAAGAAGACTGTTACATGTACGTATGTATACATGTATGTGCTCTAATTTTCCTACCTCCCTCTTTTATAATGTCTTCCCTCAGGAACCAGCCATTATCAAAACAGAAAAAGGAGCATTACAAACATTACCACTTATGAAAAACAGAATGATCTCTGGAATACCGACTTCTTAGAAAGAGGTCACATCAGGACACCAGAGGAAATGTTGTTATGCCCCGGTTGTAGACTTCCTGGAAATATTTGACTGGTTGTGACAGGTATTAAGAATATTGATTATTCACTCTTTGGTTCTTACCACACCATCATATTATGAAAGCAGTGACCCAAAAATATAGCAATGGTTGTTGCTCAGGTTATTTTGCAGGGGGGGGGGGTTCTTATTACATGAGTGTTGTTCTCTTCCTTCAGGGAGTAATTTGATAAGATGGGAAAGGTTTTATAACAAACAAACGTAGGTGTTAGCTAGCGCCTAAAATAAAAGCTGCTCCAACAACAAATGTACTAAATGAACCTCACTGGCTTTTTAAAACCTTAATCAGCAAGTTTCAGCTTCTGGGCCCTAAAACCAAGGTAAGAAGAGTGGACACAATACAATCAAGTGACCTCAAATTATGAAATCCTCAACTTGTGGGTGGGGTGTGAAAAAACTGATTTTTATTGCATCGACATCAAGGTAAAGGTTCCCTTTGCACATATGTGCTAGTCGTTCCCGACACTAGGGGGCAGCGCTCATCTCTGTTTCAAAGCTGAAGAGCCAGCGCTGCCTGAAGACGTCTCCAGGGTCATGTGGCTGGCACGACTAAATGCCGAAGGCGCACGGAACGCTGTTACCTAAAGGTGGTTCCTATTTTTCTACTTGCATTTTTATATGCTTTCAAACCGCTAGGTTGGCAGAAGCTGGGGCAAGTAACGGGAGCTCACTCCGCTGACCTTTCTGATTGACAATCTCAGCGCGTTAGCCACTGAGTCACTGTGTCCCCTTCAACAAAAAGTACCCTTCTCCAATTGGATGCCTTACACAGCATATTGGAATAATTCCCATTCTCTAAGAACAGAAAGACTGGGAATTGTGTTTTGAAAGGGACAGGAAACTAACTACAGGTCAGAAATGTAGGATTTTCTGATACAGAACAAAATGCTAGTTTTGTATCTCCTTCTAAGAAACAAGGTCCTTAGGTAGGTCTAATAAACTAAGCATCTCAGATCCCAGAGTATAGCAATAGCAGTAGACTTATATACCGCTTCATAGGCCTTTCAGGCCTCTCTAAGCGGTTTACAGAGAGTCAGCATATTGCCCCTAACAATCTGGGCCCTCATTTTACCCACCTCGGAAGGATGGAAGGCTGAGTCAACCCTGAGCCGGTGAGATTTGAACCGCTGACCTGCTGATCTAGCAGTAGCCTGCAGTGCTGCATTTAACCACTGCGCCACCTTGGCTCTATGATTTCACCAGATGTCACTCTTTTATTCATATTCTGCTCAATAGCATAAATTTCCTTGTATGTACGTCTTCTCTCCTACTCAATTATTTCATTCTAATCATAAGGCACAAGGAGAGATCCAGGAAGTACAGAAGTACTTTAAGCTGAATTTTTCTCACTCAATAACAACAACAAAAAACATGGGTTTATAATAAACAGAGCTATAGTGCACAAAGGTTTTATTTAAATTACTCTGGATCCAGCTCCAGATGATTGGGCCTGTAACACCCTCAGCCCTGAACCTCACCATGCAAAAATTGCAGGTAGTGGGAGTTCATTAGGCTAGAAAAACTATGCACTGAATACACGTGAACGCATGCACGCAGGGACACAAACATGTTTCCTCACCTGTCAGATCATTCTGAATTTTCCAGTTCAGCACAACATTCATTTATCAGGAGCCACCGACACAAACGTCCTTCCTCCCAAAACAGGGAATACGGCTCAGAGCCAGACATATTAATGTACATTTAAAACACGGCACAAAACGCGTTGAGCGATGAGTGGTGTCGAGTTAGTTCTTCCCCCCTGGTTTTTCTGGGGCCGACTTTTAAAGCTGCTCCACCTTTCTCCAAAAGCCAAAGGCATTCAAAGCGACATCCCTTCAGGATCCAGGCAAGTCTTCAGAGCCCCATCTTCAGAGCAGGAGGTTATCCAGGAAGCAGCTGAAGAAGAGGCTGAAGGAGAAGAAGACAGGAGGAGGAGACCCTGAGTGCTGAGAGAAGAGAAGAGAGTGAGAGGAGCTGGACCTCCAACCATAGGATCCAGTGCATTTCAGGACATCCCAGCGGGAAGCACCCCGTTCAAGTTGGGCAGCAACAGCAGCAGCCCGCAAGTAAATTCCAGGCTTTCCTAAGGCGTCGGGAGGATGCCGCGATCAGCAGCTGCGAGCGGGTCCGAAAACCCTGAGATTCGGATCCAGGAGCACGAAGGGTCCCCAGGCCCTCGTTTCCTCGGGAGGCTCCAGGCGGACGGGCGGGTTTCACAATCCGCGACGGGTCCCGCCCTGAGGTAGAAGAGAGGCCCCACGAGGGCCCTCCATTTCCCGGCAAGAGGAACCCTTCGCCTCCCGTTCGGCAAGCAACGGACGGATCGAGCGGAGGGGGAACTAAACGGACGAAGGGGGAAAGCGAGGCCAAATCCTCTCAGGGGCCCCTCGGCAGACCCGCCGTTCCCTATTGACGGGGTCCCGCAACACCGGGCTGGGCGGCCCCGCAACGCCTCCGGGCCTCCAAACCCCGGGATTTACTGTTAGGAGTCCCGCAGGAGAGGGCAACAACAAATACTTCCTTTTGTTGCTAGGAAACAGGAAATGTGCACCCGTTCAAAGCGTTCCCCCTGCCTGATTGGACGGGGACAGACTTCCGGTGGCGCCTTTTCTCTATGGTAGCCACAGCGTCCTTTTTCAAAAACAATCCTCCCCACTCCTCATTACACACCCCAATATCATATCATATATATTTATATAAGTTTAAACGCGTATTTCGGGTAAGCATGTACAAATCTCCCGTTATGCTTTCGGGAGGCCTAGGAGGAAAACTTTCTCGGGGTGAGTGGGATGGGCGGAGTGGTTGGCGGGTAGAACCGTTTCGTTAGAACGGAAGTGCCAAAACGAGTATGAAGCGTTCTTAGCGTCTCTATCTCCAGGTGGACCGGCCGCTCTATTGTCCCGTTTCCGGTCTGAGATGGAACGGGTTGTCCGATTTCCCAACGGTGTGTTAGCGATTCCGCGATAGAGATTCCAAAGGGTAGAGCGGCGCTGAAAAATCTGACATTAAAGAGAATATTGAACAATAGAAGCGCGCGTCAAACGTTCTCAGAAGTTCCGTTTGCATCTTTGATTTTTTTTATTTTTTTTTTAAAAAAGAATCGCCTCTTCTGAAGGGTTACAAAACATATAAGGCTAGAAACCCTGGAACTGTCTATGGAGATTCATTCATCCTGGTCATGGTTGTTCCAAAAGTGTTTTTTTCAAGAGGCATATGGACTTTCTGTTTTTTCTTTGAAGACGTTTCGCTTCTCATCACTCCCCACCCCACCTTACAGTCAGAGCTGAAGAAGCCTCTTGGATGAGAAGCAAATAAAAACCTGAAAGTCCAGTTGCCTCTTGAAAAAAATCATCTTTGAGACTTGGACTGTAGTGTAGTCTTTACTGTCATTGTACATCATGTATACAACGAATACAGAATGGACTATAAAGCATCTCTATTGTGCTTTATAATCACATTTTCTCTCTCCTTAGCCAAAGGAGAGCCTTGACCTCAGAGCGGCTCCTGAACAAAATGTATCCCAGGAAATCCCCCCACCCTCCAGGTGCTATTCACTTCTTGTTGCAATGAAAAGGAACAGCAGCAACAGAAACAAAGCAAATCTCGTGAAAGCAGCTGGTTTTATTGCAGGCGAAGAGATCCAGTGTCTTTCTTCTCTAGCCTGTTAGAATTAGCTCCAATCCTCATTCATGTCTGGGGATTTCTTCCCGTGCCACACATTTTGCAAATAGGTTTAGCAAGTTTAACATTTGGGGATGGAAGACCACGCCGGAACGAAAAGGAAATCCAGGGGGGGGGGATCACCCTGTGAAGATGTCAGTGGAGATTCTCAGTCACCCAGGTCATAGCTGTCTCAAAGGTGTTCCCCCCCCCCGCAAAAAAAGGCAACTGGACTGTTGTTTTTTCCTTTGAGGAGGAAGAGGAGAAAAGAAGAATAAGGAGGGGAAGAGGAAGGAGAAGGGGAAGAGGAGGAGGAAGAAGAAGAGGGGGAGAAGGGGAAGAGGAAGGAGAAGAGGAAAAAGAAGAGGGCAAGAGGAAGGAGAATGAGAAGAGGAAGAAGAGGGGGAGGAAGGGAAGAGAAAGGAGGATGAGAAGAGGGGGAGGAGAGGAAGAGAAAGGAGAATGAGAAGAGGAATAAGAAGGGGAGGAGGGGAAGAAGAAGAGGAAAAAGAGGACGGGAAGAGGAAGGAGAATGAGAAGAGGAAGAGGGGGAGAAGAGGGCAGGGGGAAGTAGTAGTTTCGTTTCTCATCCAAGAAACTTCATCGGTTGATCAATCGATTCACCAACGGATGAAGTTTCTTGGATGAGAAACGTTTTCTTCATCTTCTTCCTTAAAGAAAAAAACAACCATAATTCCCTATTGCCGGAAGTGCCCGGTTCTCCTCCATGAAGCTGAGAAACACTTCGGCCTGCCACGAAGCACCTCTTGGAAGCGCGGGGGCTCCTACAGCTTCCTTATTTCCTTTCATTACCCAAACTAGGCAATACGATCAGCGCTAACCTCTTGGACGCCCCCCACCACCAAAAAAAATCTGGTGCACCCTCCAAACGGTTCCCCCGCAGCGGCTTCACCACACTTCCGCTTGGTGCAACGCCTGGGCTCTTCCTCTGACTGCCCCGCCCCACTCCACCCCGCCTCTCCTTACCCCTTTCGTATCCCCCCCCCATCACCCCCCCCCTGCAATCCCCATCCTTTTCTAATCCAACGAGGCGAGCCTCGAGACCCCCTCCCTCCGTCTCTAAGACGGTTGCTGCCTTTGCAGCCGGGGCGGGAAGGGGAGGAGGAAGAGGGAGGGGATCATCCCTGCAGTTCCAGCTCATCGCTGCTGGACTCCCACCCACCCAGCCACCCACACTCCGGTCGCCCCGCCCTGCGCCTCCATTTCCTCTCCTTTCTCCGCGGTCCTAGCGCTCGGCCACATGGAGCCGCAGAGAAAGGGGAGAGCCCCCAGACAAAGGAGCCAGCAGGTAAGGCTGGGGGGGGGGGGCACACACACACGAGGGACAGGGCGAAAGCGGGACCCGCCGCCGCCACCGCTGGGGATGGCCTTTGCTCTGCTTCTCCTTCTCCCCTCCCGCTGGAAGGGACTGAGCGCCTCGGGGCTGCTCCCGATGCAGAGCCCCGATGCGCCCTCTCCCCAGCCTGGCAGCAGGTCGCTTGTCCCCCCGGTCCTAAAAAAAAGGCATTCTGCCGTCCGGACGGGCGAACAGCCGCTTTGCTTTGGATGCAAAGAGCGGCTGCCGCTGTCGCTGCTGCTGGCATCGCCGCCTTGGCTGGGAGGAGGAGGCGGAGGCGGCGGCGGAGAGCCCAGCGGGTGAGGACGGCTGGCCTCCCGTCTCCCGTCGGGGGTCCCTCGGTCCTAGAGACAGCCATTTTATTTATTTATTTATTTGATTTGATTTGTCCATCGTTTACAAGACACAAGAATAAGCATGAGCATGAATTAAATGGGGACGAATAAATGGGGACGGTAGGATAGGGTTGGTCCGCTTATACGCGCACCCCCTTTACGGACCTCTTAGGAATGGGGTGAGGTCCACAGTGGACAGTCCTAAGGTTGAAGTTTTGGGGGTTTGAAAATGTAACAACACAGGTAGAGCATTCCAAGCATTGACCACTGGGACCATTTTGCAGAAAGGGGGCTCCCGGCCGGCCGGCAGGAAAGCTTTGCCCCTTTAGCTGGCCGATTGAGCATCTCTCTCTCAATGCCGCAGTTGCGGGCGCGGTTGGCGGGCATCGGCTCCGGAGGGGGCTGTTGGCTGGATCCTGGCCGCGGAAGCCACCGAGATCTGCCACCCGAGCTAGATAAATCGTTAGTTACCCAAAAGAGTTTGTGTATGGGTTTTTTCTTTTCTTTTTGCAAACAGCCTCGCTTTCCGCGTTGGATTGCAGATCTGACGAGTGCCAGAGGTTGTTGTCCCTGCGGGATGATGGGAATGAGAGCATTTGAATAGCAATCGCACTTAGACTTGTATACCTCTTCATAGGGTTTTTACAGCCCTTTCTAAGGGGCTTACAGAGTCAGCCTACAAACCCTCATGTTACCCACTTCGGAAGGATGGAAGGCTGAGTCAACCTTAAGCCTGGTGAGATTCGAACTGCAGCTAGAAGTCAGCTAAAGTAGCCTGCAGTACTGCACTCTAACCACTGGGCCCCCTGGGCTCATTGAACCAATGGTTAGGCAGTTCTAACACAAATGACCTGCGAGTGTTCCACACCCTCCTTTCCTTTGTCCCTTCTGTTCAAAGAAAAAAAATGGGTGTGTGTGTGTTTGTTTCTCCTAATCCTTGGTAAAAGACAGCACGCACGGAGTCTTCTCCTGCGGATGGTTTTAACAGTAGACCTCTGCCATCCAATCACTGGAGTAGGATCATCTGGGGATGCCCAGCCCATCCTACCTCCCTTTGCCACAGAATGAACGGGAACAGGATCTTCTTCGGAGTGGCACCCTTAGCATGGAACAGTTCTCCCAAAGGAAGCTATGGCTGACCACCCTTGCTTTGCCCTTAAACCAGTTTTTTTCCCCAGCCTTGAGCTTTTTAAGATAACCCCCAGAATATCCCAGCCACCCATGTCCCACAAGTGCTCCCCCCCTCAAAAGAAGGAACTTTGGACTTTGTTTTTTTTTTCCTTGAAGATGTTTGGCTTCTCATCCAAGAAGCTTCTTTGGCTCTGACCAAATAGGGAAAGAATATAAATCCTTCCATCCTCCAATGTTGAGTCAGAGCGGACGAAGCTTCTTGGATGAGAAGCAAAACAGCTCCAAGGAAAAACCAAAGTCCAAAGTTCCCTTTTGGGGGAAAAAAAACAATTTTGGGACAATCATGATCATCTGGATGACTGAGAATCTCCATAGACATCTATCCAGCTATGCTGAAGGGGAATTCTGGAAGTTGAATTTCACATATCTTAAAAAATCCTCAAGATTTAGAAACATTGCTTTAGAGATAATAAAAAAAGGCTGCCCCAGGACTGAATTGTCTTTCTAATGGCTCTTTTAAAAATTGTTTTAAGAACTGTTGGTCTACTTGGGGTATTTTTATTTAATTGAGCTTTTACAATTTCTACACGAAGTGCTCTGAGCTTCTCTGATAGAAATGAAGGTATAGAAGGCAGGCAGATAGATTAGATTAGATTAGATAGATAGACAGACAGACAGACAGATAGATAGATAGATATGGATAGATAGATATGGATAGAGATGATGGATGGATAGATAGATATGGATAGAGATGATTGATTGAGAGGTAGGTAGGTAGGTAGATAGATAGAGAGAGAGATGATGGATGGATGGATAGATAGATATGCATAGAGATGATTGATTGATTGAGAGGTAGGTAGGTAGATAGATAGATAGATAATAGATAGATAGATAGAGAGAAAGATGATAGATAGATAGATAGATAGATAGATAGATAGATAGATAGATGTGCATGTATGGAGATGATTGACAGATAGATAGATAGATAGATAGATAGATAGATAGATAGATAGATAGATAGATAGATAGATAGATAGATATGGATGAAGATGATAAATAGATAATGATGGATGGATGGATGGATAGATAGATAGATAGATAGATAGATAGATAGATAGATAGATAGATAGATATGGATGGAGATGATAGACATATAGATAGATAGGACAGGAAATTACAGAAAAGCATTTCAGACCTCTCTATCTCTTTATCTGCTGATAAAACCTGCTGACCTCTTCATCTGCTGATAAAGAGAAAGGGTTTACACCACTCAGGTGACCCTGACAGCACATATAAACTTCTTGGATGAGAAGTGAAATGTCTTCAAAGAAAAACAAAGGAAGTCCAGTTGCCTCTTCAAAAACCACCTTTGGGACAACTATGACCTGGATGACTGAGAATCTTCATAGACATCTAGATCTGATTGCGAAGCTTTATATATTCCATCTTACACTGATATTTCTTACCTATGTTTTTCCTTCCTGCCTCCCTCCCTCCCTCCCTCCTTCTTCCTTCCTTTCTTCCTTCTTTCCTGGTTGGAACATGATTTCAGGGCAAGCTCAGATGGGTTTTTCTGGGAGGGGAAAGGCGTGAGCTGCCCTGAAAGAATATCTGCAAATTTTGCTGCCAAAATGTTGTGCTGACGTATGCTTATTGGCCAGGCACCCCACAGCTGGGGTGGGCAGACCTTAGCCCTAGACTTCTCCTGCCCAGCCTTGTTTTTCCAGCCCCCAGAGCTTCATCAACCATGAAGACGGAACTTGGCAGCAGAAGACATGAATAAATATTGAGCTGTTCGTTTTTGCAGAAAGAAAGAAAAAACACCCCTAGGAATAACTGTACTAAACCTTTTGTATGCTTGTCTCCTCTTTTGGGACGCAGTGGCTATGACACTGAGCTTGTCGGTCAGAAAGGTTGGAGATTCGAATCCCTAGTGCCACGTTACAGAGTGAGCTCCTGTTACTTGTCCCAGCTCCTGCCAACCTAGCAGTTTGATATCATATAAAAATGCAAGTAGAAAAATAGGGACCACCTTTGGTGGGAAGGTAACAGCGTTCTGTGCGCCTTCGGTGTTTAGTCATGCCGTCCACATGACCACGGAGAACGTCTTCGGACAGCGCTGGTTCTTCGGCTTTGAAACGGAGGTGAGCCCTGCCCCCTAAAGTCGGGAACGATAAAGTATGTGCAAGGGGAACATTTACCTTTATTCCTCTTTTACCTTTCTAAAAAAAAACAAGGAACACCCATCCTTCTAATGTCATGATTGCCAAGCTCTCTGCTAGAGCAGGGCTGCTCTCTCTCTCTCTCCCCCCTCCCTCTCTCTCTCTCAGCAGCAAACGTCCATCTTCCATCCTAATAAGGAACAGTTATGCCTTCTTTTTTTTTTTTGCACCTGCCGTCTTTTTCCGAGAGTTTCTCTACAGCTCCAGGTTTTAAGTTCTTCAGTGCTAAATGAAAGGAGGCTTGTGAACAATTGCAATTCTGCTTGGCGAATTCCAGGCACTCCACTTTTGCAAGGGGATTGTAATTTTATTTTACCTTCCTCCAAAAACCTTTTGTAACTCTAGCTCTGCCTTCTTCTGATGGCCTTCCTTATCCTCCGACTCCTTTTCTCCCTCCAGATCCTGAATCCAACCATTTTGCAAAGAGCAGGCAATTTCCCCACCATATGTTCTGGCAGAGTGGAGGAAAAAAAGGCTTTTCTGTCTATTCCCCCCTCACCCTGAGTTACCGATGCTTCTTATATTACAGACTCTTTAAAAAAAAAATCTGATTCTGGAATGCAAAATAGACTTGTGTAACCTTTTCCTTTTGCTTTATATTTTTCCAGTTACACACTTCTTAAAAACAAAATTTCATGCAACGTCTTGGATCTCGTAAAAATCAGGATGCCATATGCACTCCTTAGGAAATTTGCATATAAAACATACCGAATAGATGTCACTCCCACTAAAGGCCTGAAGAAGAGATTTCCCCCAATCTTGCACCTGGCAGCTGGGATGGGATTACAACCCCCATCGTCCTCATTCCACACAGCTTGTAAAAGTCACCCAATGGTAGGGAGGGAGAGAAGAGGAAAAGAAAAAGGAAAAATAGCTGTGGATCGCCAGATAGGCTGGTTCATATAAAAAAGATCTTTCCTTTCAAAAGATGGAGGCTAGAGAGCCTAATGCAGGAAGGGACAGTTGTGACATCAGTAACTTCTGCAGTTTTGGTTTCTGAAAAGCAAGAGGTGAAAATAGAAACATGGATCCCAAAGGTGCTTTTTTTTCAAGAGGCAACTACACTTTCTGGTTTTTCTTTGAAGACGTTTTGCTTCTCATCCAAGAAGTTTCTTCAACTCTCTCAGAGAAAGCTCTTCAAAGAAAATCCAGAGTGTCCAGTTGCCTCTGGAAAAGCACCTTTGGGGACAACCATGGCGGAGAAACCCCATAGACAGAAACTTGGGATTGTCCACGTGCCACCCCTAAATACTTTCATTGCCACACAATCTCCCACGTTTCTGACAAAATGTAGTCACCTCACCACCGAATTCCAGGGATTTTAAAGAACGGAAATAGGAACAGTTAACTTCCTAGAAGACTACAAGTTCATCCGTACCCATATAACCTCCACCCCCCCTCCCCCAATAGGCCAAAATTAAGCAAAAATTAATTAAAATTAATTTAATTAATTAATTAAAAATAGAGGGAAAGGCAAGTTAGTCTAATGGTTAAGACACCAGTTCAGGGACGCGGTGGCTCAGAGGCTAAGACGCTGAGCTTGTCGATCAGAAAGGTTGGCAGTTTGGCGATTCGAATCCCTAGCGCTGCATAACGCATAAGCAGTTCGAAAAGCATGTAAAAATGCAAGTAGAAAAATAGGGAACCACCTTTGGTGGGAAGCTAACACTGTTCCGTGCGCCATCGGCGTTTAGTCATGCCGGCCACAGGGCCATGGAGAACGTCTTCAGGAGGCACTGGCTCTTTGCCTTTGAAGCGGAGATGAGCACCGTCTCCTAGAGCCGGGAACAACTAGCGCATGTGTGCAAGGGGAACCTTTACCTTTAAGACACCAGGCTACAAAACGAGACCCCGAGTTCTAGCCCCACTTAGCCATGAAAGCCAGCTGGGTGACATTGGAGCCATTCAGTGTCCCTCAGCCCAATCCACCTCACGTGATTGTTGTGACGGGGAAAACAGGAGGAGGAAAGAGTATTGTGTGTGTTATTTGTAAAAATAATAAAGGTAGGGTACAAAACAAACGAACAAAATGATTGTAACCTTCTAGTGACATCACTACCTTTCTTCCTGTCCATCCTCCAGGATGTCTCGGGTGGGAGTTATGCCCCAATCTTTGGGAAGTTGCCAACCCTGGTAGAACTATAGATTTCCTCACCTCACTTAAGACTGGCCAGGACTATCTTAGCTCTTCCAATAACTATTTAATGAAGCTCTCTTACTTACCTGCTTCTCTCTGTTCCCACTCAAAGACTCCCAAGCCATATGGCTCTGCTTCACTCATGTGTTCAGGTTTAAAAAGCAAATGCAGTCGCTCTGAGATTTAAAGAGAAGGGAATTTCTCTCTGCCTTCCAGGATGTCTTTGGGGTTGGATCTCGATTTTTTTTTTAGCTCAACCTCATTTGTGCTGGCTGAGCTTGAACTCAATATATCCTGTTTCCCGGAAAATAACACCTCATCAGATAAATAAGCCCAACCAGGCTTTTGAGCGCAAGCACTAAAATAAGCCCTTCCCTAAAATATTTAATCACATGCACAGCCGGTCCCCACCATTTCTTGGGGGGCAAGGGGAGGAAACATCCCCACATATTCCTGCCATCCATGCGGAAGGCGCCCTCAAACTCTAGCTACCAGGCCTCGTAGTGGTGGATAAGTATCTATTGACAGATTTCTAACCTGTGAACTGTTGGTTTTTCATCCAATTTTTGGCTTGCGTACTCTGACTCTGAAGCAGGAAGCTGAAATTTAGGTGAGAAAATTGAGGTTCAATTTTTTAAAACACGTCTTTCTGAAGTCATTTGCAAATATTCACAATTTTAGATGTTTGGCGCTGGTCTTCTCGTCTCTTGCAGGTATAAGGGAGGGATTTTTTTCTTATCCTTAGTGGATCAGTGTGCCATTTGCTCAAAATCTCACCATTGTGTGTAATTGCTTGCAAATTTTAGAAGGTCCTGTATTTTTTTTAAACATATTTTCCTTGTTCTGATCCTGTCTGTCCTCCAGGAAAGGTTTTCCCATCTTTTTTCTTTGTTGCAATCTAAAGAAAAGCTTGCATGACCAGCTCATGAATTGTTCTGACCGAGGCTTCCCAAGAGCATGAAGCAACTCCTGGTCCCGACAAAAAGCCCTTTTATTAATTTACTGTGAATTCTGCTCATTCGCATCCAGCAAAGTCTTTCAAGGGAGGATTTACAGTCACAGACCTTATCTGGCTTGGAGATCTAACATATCTGCAAATCTGACAAAGAATTTCGGACAGTCACAAACCAGTTAAATCTCCTGCAAATACCACTCTCCTTTCACTCCTCTTTTGCTTCCTCTGGGAGGGGCCATTCATCGTCCACCTGTGGCCTTATTCCCAAGTTGACCCCTATTCTTTAGCTGTTCCCTTGGTCTGGCAACTCTGCGCATTCGCACACTGGGAACAGGCTCCAGCTGTTCCTCTGCCTCACTGATGTCAGACTCTGAAGACAGCTGATAACTGGCATATGGCTCTGGCGTTCTCTCAGCCTCCGACACAGGGCCCTCATCAGAGCCTTTCCCAGACTGTAGGACTCGCCCATGTACCTCCCCAACCTCCTCACTGTCTGAATCTGCTGCCAGCTCTGTTGGCCACTAGCGGGCCACAACATGAATAGTATAAGGCAGGGGCCCCCTGGTCCGAGGACCAGTATCAGTCCATGGCATGCCAGAAACTGGGCCACGCAAACAAGTAAAGCCCCATTCGCGGGATGCAGGCAACATGCAAACCACACTCCCTCCGGTCCATGGAAAAACCTCTCTATGGAACCAATCCCTGGCGCCTAAAAAAGTTGGAGGGTGCTAGTCTGAGGTAAATCTTGCAGTTCAGGGGGATTTGAACTGAGGTCAGTGCTTGGTCCAGAAGATGAGCAAGATTTGGCTATATTTTTCTGGTTGAGGTCCATATGACAATAGTGGTAGGCGTAATTAGACGAAAATGAAAATATCCCATGGTCACAGCAATGGTGGGTTCCGGATCCTGTTGCAAACGGTACAGTGTAATGAGGCCGGGCGTCCACCACATGAATGCGCTTAGCACGCGCCCACATGCGCGCAGCACACATACGTACTTAGTGCCTGCGACGCTCTGTGACGCCTCCGCGACGCTCCAGCTGCTCGGCGGAGCATTGCGCAGGCACCGTATGCTCCGTGCGCGTGCATGTAAGCCTCGAACAGCTCAAATACAGGTAAGGAGCGTGGGCGGGCGGGCCCTCCGGAGCACTGTACTGGAATGGTACCTGATGCTCCCAGCAGGCACTGGTACACCCGTACTGGGGTGTACCAGTCGTATCCCACCACTGGGGCACAGGCTAATATAGTTGCTGTTTCTCCACTACAGGTAGTCCTTGACTTAAAACATTATTAAGCTCGCAGTGAGGGTGGCAAGGCCTGCTGGTTGTTAAGCAGCACGTCAAGTGACCAAAACCAATTTTATACCACCTTTTTTTTCAGAGACTGTTAAGCGAACGCAGCTATTGTTAAATGAATATGGCAGTTGTAAAACGAACCTATTGTTCGTGATGGGTGTTTTTTCCAGAAACCAAAAATAAATACTGTTTTCTGACAAAAACATAAAACACAGCCATGTGACAATTTGTGCCAGGCACCCCAAATGTGGTCATGGGACTGCAAAAGTGCAGCAGCTGTTGTAACTTCAAATCTGGCCATAAGTACCTTTTTTGAGGTTTGTGGTAACTTTGATTGCTATGCAACCCACCATAAGTTGAGGATTACCTGTACAGGCAGTCCTCGGCTTACAACAATTTAGTGACCAATTTAAGTGGAAAAAGATGGCACTGGAAAAAGAGACATATTTATGACCGTTGCAGCATCCTCATGGTCATGTGATCAAAATTCACACCCTTGTCAACTGACTCAGATTTATGACCCAGGGTTGTGGGATCCCTTTTTGTGACCTTCTGACAAGCAAAATCAATGGGGAAGCCAGGTTCACTTAACAATTCAGTGATTCACTTAACAACAGTGACAAAAAAGCTGTAAGATGGGGCAAAATTCACGTAACACATCTCAATAACAGAAATTTTGGACTCAGTTGTGGTTGTAAGATTACCTTTACAATTTCCCTCTTTTATGGTATTATCTGGTTATTTTGTCACTGGAGGAAAGGAACGGCGTTCACTTACAAACATTCAAGGTCTCTGGAAAGCTACATAAATTAATTGGGGAGGCTATATCCCACCACCCACTGTAAAGCACATAAAGCAGTGGTGGGTTCCGGATCCTGTTTCAACCGGTACAGTGCAACAGGGCCCGGTATCCACCACATGAATGTGCGCAGCACGCGCGCAGCATGCACTTGCGTCCTTACTTCCTGCGATGCCTCCGCAATGCTCCAGCTGCTCGGCGGAGCATTGTGCAGATGCCATACTATCCGTGCACATGTGCTGAAGTGCCGAAGAGCTCAAATAAGGAGGACGTACCTCCTGCAACCCACCACTGACATAAATGGACAATTTGTAAAGGTAAATGACCATTGTTGTGTATTTCAGGCAGCACCCTCTGGAAAGATGGCTGAAGCAGAAGGAGGAGAGGTTGACGTGGAAGTGAAGCAAGAGGAGGAGGATGAAGATGAAGAGCCCGGCTACATCCAGTCTGGGCGGCGGTACAGGTGCCTGACCTGTAGCAAAACTTTCCCTAGCGTGCCACGGGTGTTGCGTCATTTAAAGTCCCACGCGGCTGGTACTGTGGATGGCATAGCTACCAAACTTGCTTGTCCTAATTGTAGGAAGGAGTTTCCTGACCGGGCTCAACTTCGCAAGCACCAGCTCAGCCACCAAACGGAGCGCCCATACCAATGCCAGCTTTGTGCCAAGGCTTACAAAACTGCCCCCGAGCTGCGGAATCACGGGCGTAGCCACAGTGGCGAAAAACCCTTTGTTTGCCACGAGTGCGGCAAAGCGTTCATGCAGCCTGTTTGTCTGCGAGTCCACATGGCCCGGCACACTGGAGACCTGCCCTTCCGCTGCCAGCAATGCCATAAGGGCTACGGCACTCTTTCCAAGCTGAAGATCCACCAGCGTTCTCATACGGGCGAGAAGCCATACTCCTGCGGTGAATGCAGCAAACGCTTCGCTGATCCCTCGGTGTTCCGGAAGCACCGCCGGACCCATGCTGGCCTCCGCCCCTACCAATGTGAGGTTTGCCGCAAGACGTACGCTGAGCTGAAGGATCTCAAGAACCACGAGCGCTCTCATACCGGCGAACGCCCCTTCTTGTGCCAGGATTGTGGGAAGGCCTTTTCCCGGTCCTCATCGCTGGCTTGTCACCAGCGCATCCATGCAGCCCACAAGCCCTACCGTTGCAACCTCTGTGGGAAAGGCTTCACCCAGCTGTCCTCCTTCCAGAGCCACCAGCGCACTCACTCTGGCGAGAAGCCCTTTCTTTGCCCGCAGTGCGGCCGCATGTTCAGTGATCCCTCCAGTTTTCGCAGGCATCAGAGAGCCCACCAGGGCCTCAAGCCCTATGCCTGCGACAAATGTGGGAAAGCTTTCCGCCAACCAGCCGACCTGGCCATGCACCAGCGTATCCACACGGGTGAGAGGCCCCACAAGTGCTCGCAGTGCGACAAGAGCTTCGTGGCTTCATGGGACCTCAAGCGCCACCTGCTGGTGCACTCCGGCCAGCGCCCTCACCAGTGTGGCGAGTGTGGCAAGAGCTTTGCTGAGCGGGCCAGCCTCACCAAACACTACCGTGTTCACTCAGGCGAGCGGCCGTTTAAGTGCGGCCGCTGCGGCAAAGCTTTTGTGGTGTCGTCTAGCCTCCGGAAGCATGAACGCACCCACGGCAACGAGAACAGCGAGGACAAGGTAGCCCCCGCGGGCAACCAGGACCCGTTCCTCAATGATCCATCGGCCATTGTGGTTGCCACCGTGGTGCCCGCCTGTGGAGAATGTGGGGAGGTCTTTGCCTCCACCCAGGAACTACGGCGCCATGAACGCCTGCTGCATCCTGGCCTGCGCCCGTTTCCGTGTCCAGAATGTGGCAAAGGCTTCTCGGACCGGGCCGGTCTGCGTAAACACGAGCGGATCCACTCGGGAGTCCGCCCCCATGCCTGTCCCCACTGTTCTAAAGCTTTCCTAGGTGCCTCAGACCTGCGCAAGCACCTCAAGACCCATGTGTCCCTAGAGAACAGGAGCAGCGAGGACACCATGGTGACTGCCACCATCATGACCTACGAATCCCTCCTCCCTGCTCAGCTCCATCCCCATGACGATGGGACAGAGACTGACAAGGACACTCCTTCGGACTGCTTGCCTGACCCCCTCACGGAACCCTCGTAAGCTCCGCCTTCCTTCCCACCTTTGCCCTGCCTGCGATTGGGCAAAAAGAAGCCAGCTCAGTTGCTATAAAGCTCTCTGTGTACTTTGATGATTGCCCAGCCTTGCCTCGTGGATGTGATCTGTGGACCGCGCTCTTTCAGCGCCCTCCCATCCAGCATGGCCCTCCAGCATTTCTTTCCAAGTAGGGCTTGATGTGCTTCATCACTGGCTGTGTGTGGCTGCCTTTCCTCCCACCCTCCATTGTTGCCCACACCAGATGTTCACTTGCCTGACCGGGAAATTAAATGTGCCTGGTGTGTCTGTGTTTGTTTGTTTGTGTGAGCGAGAGAGAAACCAGACACTTTGGTCAGCAAAGGGAGCCTGACATCTTGTGAGACTGTACATGTCTGTGCGTGAGGAGTTGCATTTTTTTTTATTCTTTGCGGGGTGATGTGCATTCATCTTATGAGGTGTTTCTGCAACCCTTGTGAACTGGTGTTTTTCTAGAAAAAGAAAATAACCTCCAGGACATTTTTTAAGGGCAAGAACAATTAAATTTAGAAAATTAAGGGAGGAAGCAAAGAACCATTATTCTTTTCTTCCTGGAGAGTTTTTTAACTTATCCGGGGGTTTCCTTGCTTGTAAGAAAAGATTAAAATAAATGGCTTGCTTTTTTTTTTTTAAGGGGAAAATTGACTTGGATTGCATGTGGGAGGTGCAAATTTTTTTAGTGGGGGGGTGGGTGGCACAACCCTTATATTATCCTTATCTCACCTATAGGAATTTATCTTGCCTATTGAATTTCATTTCAAGTTTTATTTTATTCCTGTATTTATTATATCTATTTACCATTGCTATCAAAAGCCTCTCAGCAATAAAGGCTCTTTGACTGCTAAGGAGAGGGTTTGAAAACCTTCCTGTTTTCCTTTCTTCCCCCACTACACTTCCAAGAAAAAAAAATACCCTCACAGTCTTCGTCTGTCTACCAACTATTTATGTTCCTGAAGCCTCTGAACTCTGATTGGCTGGCCTGCTGTGATGTCACTGAAGGTTCACTTGCTCAAAGAGCAAAGCAGCCCACTCACATCTTTTCTGAGTGTAGCAGAGGTGATATTCAGCCAGTTCTGACCGGTTCTAGCGAACCAGTAGCAGAAATTTTGAGAAATTCAAAGAATGGGTAAAAACCACCTCTGGTTAGCTCCGCCCCCATCTATTCACTGCCTCCCAAGTCCCAGCCGATCAGGGTCCCAGCTGATGGGGTGGGTCTTCTTGTGCCCTGCACAGGAGAATGAAGCTGGAAAGCAGGGATGGGGAGGGAATGGGGATTTTGCAGTATCCTTTCCCTGCTATGCCCACCAAGCCATGCCATGCCTAAAGAACCGGTAGTAAAAAAAAATTGAATCCCACCATATATTTATTAGTGGGAATAGGGTTTAAACCACCTGTAGAAATCTCAGGAAGATATTCTGAGAGGCTTACTGTCCTTTAAGTATGGTGGAATGAAGAGGACCAGAAGAAGGGGGCAATGTGTAGGCCAGATGTTAGGAATTGATGACTTTCCAGGTTGTGGTTGAACCATAGCTTCCATCACCAGCAACCATGCTAATTGTGGCTGAGAAAAAGCCAGAAGGAGAACATGAAAAAACAAAATCAAGAAAATACGAATTCTCTTGTTGGCCCAGAAGACATCCTCCAAAGAGTGTCTTCTCAAAAACAGGTTCTTCAGAGATATCTTTAATTTCAACTCTGATCAGAAGAGTTGTTTCATTTCATTTCATTTATTTGGGATTTATAGGCCGCCCTTTTCCCTGAGGGGACTCAGGGCGGCTTACATTCATAGGAAAAGGGGGGTGCAATACAGAGACATAAACAATATGTGAATAAAATAAACAGTAAAAACACAACTTTCATTCAACACTCAACACTCGGGTGGGGCGAATTAGAAACTTATCCCCAGGCCTGATGGGATAGCCAGGTCTTAAGGGCTGTGCGGAAGGTCTGGACGGTGGTGAGGGTGCGAATCTCGACGGGGAGGTCGTTCCACAGGGTCGGAGCTGCTACTGAAAAGGCTCTCCTCCGCGTAGTCGCCAGTCGGCATTGACTGGCGGATGGGATTCGGAGGAGGCCCAATCTGTGCGATCTAATTGGTCGGAGGGAGGTAATCGGCAGGAGGCGGTCTCTCAAGTTGGAGTTGTTGGAGGATATATGTTCAAATGTGGGGAAGATGGGATTAGGTAGTCTAGTTTAAAGTGTGAGAATCGGCAGCTGATTGGCAGAAGGAGGAACCAAGGGGAAAGTTAGATGGGCAAAAGGTAAGGAAACAAAACCAGAATGGATGACCACTCATGGGAGTTACCTAGGCAAATGAGGAAGTGTCTGCAAGCAAATAACCAAGCTCGCCACCAAGGTGACCACAGTTCAGCCTTGAGCTACAGATATTTCTCTTGTTGACGTACAGGCAGGAAGGGATGGGTGGGTATCTTAGACTGAGTTCCAGTAACTGACTGGGATATCCTGTTTCGGGGTCAACTTGTCATGGCAACATCATGACCTGGCAGTTCTCCAGGGAATGGCTGAAGGAAGATGGGGTACACACTCAGACATTTCTGTGGCAGAGGGGGATCCCTTACTCCTGGCCCAGTCTTCAGCAACTTGGAATAAACATCTACAGTCTTGCAATTTAAAGGACAACTTGTTGAATTGGCATCTTCAAAGGTGATTTTCAGTTGGATGGACTTCAACTCCCAGAATTCTCAGCAATGGTCTTTCTGTCTGGAGATTTCTGGGTATTGAAGTTCACAAATCCAGAGGGTAGGACACCCTATTAGGGAAGGCTAAGCTTATCTGCTTCCATTTTTTCTTAAAAGCCCCAGAGGCAAGTTATCACAGCTGTACATTTGCCACATAAGGAATGATAGGAAAACTAACCAAGAGGGAAGCTGGGTTTTTTTGTGGATGCTGGCATTTAGAGTTGTTCTAGCTTATTAGGTTTTTATTCCTCTTATGTTCAGACTGTATTAACCAGGAGTGTCCACCTTTGGCAAGCTTTAAGACTTATGGACTTCAACTCCCAGAATTCCTTAGCCAGCATATTTAGGGGCCTAGAGGCTAAAACATGAAGAATGGTTGCAGAAATTGAGTACAAAGAAGGACTATGATGATATGACAGCAATGTTCCAATAGGGGCTGCCACAAAGAAGAAGGGGTCAACCTATTTTCCAAAGGACCAGAAGGCAAGACAAAAAACAACAGATGGAAACTAGCAAAGGAGAGAAGTAACCTAGAACTAAGGATGGTTTTTCTTTGAAGATGTTTTGCTTCCCATCCAAGAAGCTTATCCAGCTGTGAGAAGTTAAACACTTTCAAAGCAAAAACAGGAAGTCCAGCTGCCTCTTGAAAAAGCACATTTGGGATAACCATGACCGGGATTAATGAGAATCTCTGTAAGACATCTAGAACTGAGGAGGAACTTCCTTTACAGTGAGAACAATTAACCAGTGTTTGCCTCCAAAGGTTGTGGGTACTCCATCACAGGAGGCTTTTAAGCCACCTGTCTGGAATAGTGTAGGTAGGGGGCTGGACTAGAGGACCTCCAAGGTCCCTTCCCACTCTTGTTATTCTATTAAGTCTTACAGACCACAAGGTTGGACACCCCTGCTGGAAACCCTGACACCTTCTCCCTCAATGGTTTCTTTAATGTCACCTCTGTCTCTACGGTAATCTAGGGTAATCTAAATAAGGATGTGAGAATCAACCCCACAGTTACCCATCCTGAAACTTGGAAGCCACTGATGTCAAAAGAATAAACCACTGAAAAGTTGCACACATGACTTTGCAGAAAAGGTTGGTCAATAACCTGCAACTCACAATTTGATTCCATTACACATGGCCCTCTAACCATGACCACATCCCACACTTAAATTGGCCACTATCCAGATGTCACATGCACAAGCCTTGGATCCAAAGCAGATATGAGTTGATCCCAGTTCGGCCCAGTTTGGCTGAACCGGTAGTGGTATTTTTGTCTGGGTCACAGAACCAGCAGTGACCCAGGCTTGCCACCACCACCTGAACCGGTTCCCTCACCGCTGCCAATGTTGTCGCCATGTTGTTTTGTACTGACCACGCGTGCGCAGTTCACTATAAATTGTTCTGCACATGCGTGAAGAACAATTTACATTGAACTGTGCACGTGCAAAACGCACGCGAAGCGAACTGGTAGTAAAACCAGCAACAACCTGCCTGATTCAAAGTCTGCTCCTGGAAACACAAATGATGAGGATGCCAGGATTGGATAAGCTAGAAAGCATCTAAATTGGATTAAGGATGCCGTTGTGTAAAATGGGCCAGGGCAGGTTAGGTAAAAGGAAGGCACGGGAATGGCCCTTCGTGAAGTTTTTAATCCTAAAATGTGCAAACAACTGAAGTGTCATCATGAGTGACTCTAGAGCAGGGGTGTCCAAACATGGGAACTTTTAAGACTTGTGAACTTCAACTCCCAGAATTCCCCAGTTGAAGTCCATAAGTCCTAAAGTTCCCAAGTTTGGACACCCCTGCTCTAGAGCAGTGTTTCTCAACCTTGTCAACTTGAAGGTGTCTGGACTTCAACTCCCAGAATTCCCCAGCCAGCGAATGCTGGCTGGGGAATTCTGGGAGTTGAAGTCCAGACACCTTCAAGTTGACAAGGTTGAGAAACACTGCTCTAGAGAATGCTTGTGGGAGTCAGTTTGGTGTATAAAGTAGTAACTGTCTTATAGCCACAACTGAGCCCAAAATTTCCGTTACTAAATGAGACAGTAGTTAAGTGAGTTTTGCCCCATTTTACCATCTTTCTTGTTAAGGGAGTCATTGCAGTTGTTCAGTTAGCAAAGTGTGTGTTAGCAAAGTATTTGTTAAGGGAACCTGGCTTCCCCACTGACTCTGCTTGTCGTATACCTTGGCCCAAAGATCGGTGCACTTCTATCTGGGATGGTCGTCCTCTTCCACCGAGCGTGCAGCTTCGGGAGGGAAGCACATGGAGCAGTGAGGGAGGAAGGGGACACCCACCTAGCCAGCCAGATTAGCCGATCAACCCTGGCGATCAATGGGGTGGCAGATGTCGCAGCCACTGTGCTTGTCAGGAGGTCACAAAAAGTTATCATTTTCCTCAGCTGACGGGGAAAATCGGACACAAGAAGTCGACACAGCTTAAAATTGCTGAGCTGGAGTAACACAGTGCTTAAGAGCATGCTGGAGAGTACCACAGATTGGACTCTGATCAGTTGCCTAAAACACAACAATTCCTCATTGATAGCAGATCATGAGGAGGGTATCTTTGGGAAGGTATACATCTTTAAGGAATATGAAGGTTCTCCTATTAGGGGACTGGAGACTAAAACATACGATCGGTTACAGGAACTGGGCATGGCCACTCTAATGAAGAGAAGGACCAGGGTAGACATAATAGCAGTCTTCCAGTATTTGAGGGATTGTCACAGAGAGGAGGGGGTCAAGCTATTTTCCAAGGCACCTGAAGGCCAGACAACCAATAATGGATGGAAACTGACCGAGGAGAGATTCTATTTAGAAATAAGGAGGAACTTTCTGACAGTGAGAACAATCAACCAATGAAACAGAAGTTGCCTTCAGAAGTTGTGGGGGCTTCATCAATTAAGACACAAGAAGAGTTTGGACTATTATTTATCAGAAATGGTGTATTGTCTCCTGCTTCAGTGTGGGGTTGGACTAGATAACCTACAAGGTCTCTTCCAACTCTGTTAACCTGTTGTGTCTTTAAACCTTTCCTGATAAGGGAATAGTACAGAGAACAAAAATGGGGGAAAAATGAATTTTCTGCATTGTGACAAGCCAGCTTTGATTAAAATAGCTTGGATAAAGTCTTGATTGCCTCACGAGCAGAACAGATATTAAAATATATGAACTCCAGAAACCAAAGTCAATTTGGTCAAATAGCCATGACCATGACCATGGGATAGTCTGCATCATCTCGGCCTACTTGTAATGTTTCTGTGAAGATACAGAATAGGGAGCCAGAAGGATGTGCTTTGAAGAAAGAAAAGATAACCCAAGAAAGCCGTTTTTAATGAGGCTGGAAGTATGAATTATGTTGCTCTTCCCACAAGTATTTACAGTACTAAAATCTTCCACTTTGTGTAAAGCTTGACAAGATTTTACATCTCAGAATCACACCTAATGTTCATATTTTGTTCTTCAATAACTGAGTCTAAATTTATCTGGGAAATTGATTTTAAAATCATGGTAGGATATGCTCATACAGGGGAAACTCGAAAAGTTAGAATATCGTGCAAAAGTTCATTTCAGTAATGCAACTTAAAAGGTGAGATTAATATATGAGATAAGACTCATTACATGCAAAGCAAGATAGTTCAAGCTGTGATTTGTCATAATTGTGATGATTATGGCTTACAGCTCATGAAAACCCCAAATCCACAATCTCAGAAAATTAGAATATTGTGAAAAGATGCAATATTCTAGGTTCAAAGTGTCCCACTTTAAGCAGCTTATTAAGCCATAACACCTGCTACGGGTTCCTGAGCCTTTAAATGGTCTCTCAGTCTGGTTCAGTAGGAATCACAATCATGGGAAAGACTGCTGATCTGACAGTTGTGCATAGAACCATCATTGACACCCTCCATAAGGAGGGAAAGCCTCAAAGGGTAATTGCAAAAGAAGTTGGATGTTTCAAAATTGCTGTATCAAAGCACATTACCGTATATACTCGAGTATAGGCCGACCCGAATATAAGCCGAGGCACCTAATTTTACCACAAAAAACTGGAAAAGTTATTGACTCGAGTATAAGCCTAGGGTGGGAAATGCAGCAGCTATCGGTAAATTTCAAAAATAAAAATAGATACCAATAATGTTTTTGAATATTTATTTCAAAGAAAAACAGTAAACTAGCGGTGTATTCAATGAAATACTTCACTCACCTCATGATGCTGATGTCCCGCTGTGATGATGATGTCCCGTGCAGCCGTGGGAGCGATGTCCCGCCTCCTATGACACACGGCACAGTGATTCCTATCATTGGATCACTGTACCAGAGGAGGTGGGACATCGCTATGTGGCTGCTTGCCATAACAAGGAGGAGGTGGGACATCGTTGCAGAGCGGCAGGAGGGGGAGGAAGGGGAATCGTAAGACAGCCCTGCATTACATTAGAACGTGAGGAGGGGGGATGGTGCGGTGCGCGCTGCGCGGCAAACTGACACAGAGGGAGGGGAAACTCACAGGGGCACTGGGCCATTCACGAGTGTCACCCAGCGGCATGGCCCCGCCCCTTTTTCTCCTCCATTTTGGGCAAACTTTTCACTGACTCGAGTATAAGCCGAGGCGGCTTTTTTCAGCCCAAAAAGTGGGCTGAAAAACTAGGCTTATACTCGAGTATATACAGTAATAGAAAGTTATGTGGAAGGGAAAAGTGTGGATGAAAACGGTGCACAAGCAGCAGGGATGACCGCAGCCTGGAGAGGATTGTTAGGAAAAGGTCATTCAAAAGTCTTGGGGACTTTCACAAGGAGCGGACTGAGGCTGGAGTCAGTGCATCAAGAGTAACCACACACAGATCCTGGACATGGGCTTCAAATGTTGTATTCCTCTTGTCAAGTCACTCCTGAACAACAAAGAAGGTGAGAAGCATCTTACTCGGGTTAAAGAAAAACAGACCTGGTCTGTTGCTCAGTGGTCCAAAGTCCTCTTTTCTGATGAGAGCAACATTTGCATCTCATTTCCCGAAAATGGTGATTTGACCTCGCCAAAATGTTGCCATATATAAGCACACATATATACATATACATACATACATAATGCATGAATGCATACATACATACATACATATATATATATATATATGGCAATACAGCACAGGCTCGATTCCCAGTAAGGGTATGGCTAGCTGATGAGAGCTAAATAGCTTGAAATAGATCTATACTAGTCTCCCTTTATTTATTTATCAGCACAAATATAACATATCTATATCTATATCTATCTATCTATCTATCTATCTATCTATCTATCTATCTATCTATCTATCTATCGATCGATAGATCGATAGATAGATAGATATAGATATAGATATAGATATAGATATAGATATAGATATAGATATAGATATAGATATAGATATAGATATAGATATAGATATAGATATAGATATAGATATAGATATAGATATAGATATAGATATAGATATAGATATAGATATAGATAGATAGATAGATAGAGATAGATAGATAGATAGATAGATAGATAGATAGATAGATAGAGATAGAGAGAGAGAGAGACAGAGAGAGAGAGAGAGAGAGATAGAGATAGAGATATACAGACAGACAGAGAAGCAAAACGTCTTCAAAAAACAAACAAATAAGAAAATCCAGTTCCCTCCTGAAAAACCACTTTTGGGACAACCATGACCTGGATGACTAAGAATCTCTACAAACTTTTAGCTACACAATTTGGGATGGAACACCCTTTGAATGGTGTGGGAGTAGGAACAGACTTCCAGAGGAAAAATTACACATTACAGGAACCAGGAGCACTACTCAGGCGACCCTAAGGACACAGAGATTAATCCTGGGCAAATTCTATTTAAAGGATTAATAGGTATCATTCCTTCCAGATGCTGTGACCAGTTGTGGATTTAGCCATAAATTAAATAAACTACAGTTAAGGTCTTGCAATCTGCAGGGCCTCACAAAATTTTCAAAATTGCACTTTTTTTTGATATTGCAAATGAGCTCATTACTTATATTAATAAAAGTGATTCCAATTACTTATTTTGTCAGAACTTCAATTACATATTAATGTGTCTCAGCTTTATTTTAAAATTTACATGTAAGTGTTGTTTCCAGGATATCCTGCAAACAACTCTGCTTTTGGTTTAGGTTATCTTTTTGAAACAGGTTTGTACATGGTGACTCAGGACAAGCAAGAAACGAAACTTGTTCCCAGACCAGGTTTCAACGCCCCCCCCCCTCCACCACATCCCCACCTAAAACCTTTTTCTTTCAGCCTTTCTTGTGGTGAAGATAACAAACATGTGAGGGAACAATGTGTAAACTCATTTCTTTGGAGTAAAAAATGAATAAACAAGTTCATTGGTGGGCAAAAGGCAAGCTGAGGTGTGAATTTTGTTGTCGCCCTGGGGAGGTTGTGTACAAACCTCATAGTCATATTCCCCACTCGGCTTATCATCTTTCAACCATGTGTCATAGAAAATCTGAGTTTCTTTTTCAGTTTTCTTGACTGTGATATCCTGTCACGGCCAGATAGATTTCAGAGGGTGTGTGTACATGTGTTTCTCCTTCTACTGCTAAGGTATGTATTTATGAAGAGATATTTATGCTTAAATTCCTATTTAGAATGGGGGGGGGAGTATGGAAGTAACATTGCAATCAGCAGAACTGTTGATTTATTCTAATATTTTGCTCGAATTGAGATGGGCAGAAACCAGTTTGGGAATCAGGATGGTTTTTAGCAAACATCCACTCTCGGCTGAGGGGCTGAATTCTTTTGCTAGCTTTCTGAAGCTGTGCCTTAAACCAGTGTTTTTCAACCCTTTTTGTGCAAAGGCACACTTTTTTCATGAAAAAAATCACGAGGCACACCACCATTAGAAAATGTTAAAAAATTTTTAACTCTGTGCCTATATTGACTATATATAAAGTAATTATCCCACGGCACACTTTACACTATGTCACGGCACACTAGTGTGCCGCGGCACAGTGGTTGAAAAACACTGCCTTAAACAACAGGTTGATTTGAAGAAATTTTGGGGTGATTTCTTGGCACTCCTGATGTGGAAAAAAAAACCCTATTCTATCTGCCAATCTGCATGTAAAAATAGGTCTTCTTTCCCAGCCACATTGAGACCTGCCATGCTGGTTAAGATGCTAGATTAGGAAGAATGTTCTAGTCCATCTTCAACCATGGATCCTAAACCTGGATAACAGGGGACCAATTATTTTCTTTTAGCCTAGCTTATCTGGCAGGGCTGTTGTGGAGAAAAATAGGAGGAAATCCTAGACGTGCCACAAAGAGGTCTTGCATAAAAGGCAATATTTATCTTAAAATAATAAGTATGTCAAGATCAGTATGGATCACTTCATCTTTAATGGGCTGAAGTTTTACAGCAGGTACTTATTCTTCCCTTTAATTGTGCTTACGAGCATAACTAGTTGTTCAGTTTACCCCATGCATTGTATACGGCTTCTTTTATGTTTTAAAAAGAATTTTAAAGGTGGGAGATGACCCGTGTGTGGGTATGATGGGATGCCCCCCCAGGTTTTATGGGCAAAAACTATGCAGGCAAAGAATGTGCAAATAAAATTGGTGTATAAAACTTCGGATATCTTGGATATCAATAATACTTTAAAAGGAGAATAAAAATGGGGCGTCCCCTGCCAAGGTTTTTGCTCTGGCTGACACACTGAATGTGGAACAGAAAAGCTTGTGTGTTCTAGTAGCAGAAAGACTGCTAAAAACAGCTTGAAGCTCTAACTTTTTCAGCATGCTTAAATGGAGAGTGGATCTGTTAGAATTACTGTAATAGAAGATTCCTACACTGAGCAGGAGGTTAGACTTTAGGGGTATCTAAACTTGGCAACTTTAAAACTTGTGACTTCTACATGGTTGGCTGGGGAATTCTGGCAGTTGAAGTCCACAAGTTCCGCATGGTTGGCTGTGGAATTCTGGCAGTTGAAGTCCACAAGTCTTAAATCAGCAAAGTTTGGAGACCCCTGGGCTAGATCATTATTTCCCAAACTCAACTCTTTTTGAATCTGTAGACTTCACTTCATTAGCATGCTGGGGGAAGCCCCCTGCTCCCCTCCTAGAGAATGAAATATTTTGGGGAATATTAAAAGAGGCAGAATATTATATTTCCCCAAGGGAGAAAAATCTTAACAAAGGCAGAAAGCATCCCCGTAGCCTCAAACAGGCTACGGAAGTCATTAGAGAGGGTCATTTTGTGCCCATTAAGAAATCCAGGCCAGCCTGTTCATAAACAAAATGCCTTCAACCACAGATCCCACAAAAGGAAGGCTGGAGCTGATGGGATTAAGAATTTACATTCCCCCACCCAAATTCTAAGGACAGGACATGACATTTAGAACATAATAGGATTAACCCACCACCACAGGAATAGCAAAAGACCCAAGGCTCACTGCATTGCACAACCCCCTGAAGCATCTCAATCACAAAACACCAGAATCCTATAAAGATCCGTCCACTCACTCCGCCATTTTGTCAGCCACCACAGAAACATTGCTGTTGTCACTGGAGTTTCTGGCATCCAAATAAACAGAGACCTTCTTTGCAAACAGCCAGCCTCCATTTTATTTCCAGTGTCTTTCTTTTGGCTTGGAACCGGGCAAGTTTTTTCTTTCTACAATGCTGCCTAAGTAATTCTGGGAGTTGAAGTCCAGATATTTCAAAGCAGCTGAGGTTGAGAAAATTGATCTCCAAGATCCACTCAAATCCTTACATTCCATAATGTTATGATTGACTCAGTAGCTGAGATTTCCTTTGTGTGAGTATCCGAGTATCCTTAGTTTAGTGATTTCATTTCCAGAGGTTTTGAATTCTCTGGGTCTTCTCTCTTACGGGCTTGATATGCAATTTTTCCAAAGGTGCAAAGTTCAGATTTAAAACTACTGGATGTACCTGGTTTGAAAAGTGGTTGTGAGGAAGCAACTGCATGCTGGCTGAGGAATTTATGTATTTATTTATTTTATTTAGTTTGTCAAACATGTACAAAATAATAGATATAAACATGGACACGAACAAAGGAAATGACTACAAATAAATGGGGACAGTAAGGTAGGGACGAAAGGCACACTGGTGCACTTATGCACGCCCCCTTTATGGACCTCTTAGGAATGGGGTGAGTCCCACAGTAGACAGTTGAAGGTTAAAGCTGTGAGGGTTTGAGGCTGTAACAACGGAGTCAGGTAGAGCATTCCAGGCGTTGACCACTCTGTTGCTGAAGTCGTATTTTCTGCAATCGAGTTTGGAGCAGTTTACCTTGAGTTTGTATCAATTGTTTGCCTGAGTATTATTGAGGTTGAAGCTGAAGAAGTCATTGACAGGTAAGATGTTGTAGTAGACCATTTTCTGTACTATGCTGGGAGTACAGCATAGTACTGTAGTACTGTGCGATTCATAGTAGCGGGGTTCTGGGATTCCCATAGTACTTACAGATTCTGGGAGTGGAAGTCCACATCTCTTAAAGCTGACAAAATTGAGAAGTTCACTGATTTAGACTGAACTTAAATGTTTTGTTCTGGTTGCATTTGGTTGAAATTAGATGCTTAGACTAGGAGTTCTGAAACTTGGCCATTTTAAGATGCATGGACTTCAATTCCTGGCTGGGGAATTCTAGAAGTTGAACTCCACAGGTCTTAAAGTGGCTAAGATTGGGAACTCCTGCTTTAAATGCCTAATAATTATTAAGAGCTCCTCTGGCCCTTTTGAAAACAGTGGGCACTTCACACCATGTATGGGGCGGAGAGAGGTGGGGGGATATTTAAACTAATTACATGTCTTTTTCACCCAATGTTATAGCTGATGGATGCTGCTCCACTTTGAAATCTCATTTTTAATGAAGCTTCTGGAATTCACAGTCTGTTCTTCTTTCCCATGTAGGATCATCAACCATGCTGAGAGCCAAGTCCATCTTGGGTGACTTCACCCTACAGCTTCTCTTCCTCCTTCTTTTCTTGATCGGCGTCTCTCCCTATTGCCATGTCAGCACAGCTGATGAATGTGATGAGGAAAGGGGCTTTGTGCCTGGCTACAGCTTGGCTGGACAAGGCTTTGACATCACCACGCTGGAGAAGAAGTCCAAGGTGTTGGATCTGAGCCAGTGGCAGAAAGCTGATGGCACTTGCACCCTGTGCCGTAACCCTTTCCTGCAGGACAGCCCTCTTCAGAGGCTTCCCTTGGTGGCCATTGACTGGACAGCCAAATCGACTTGTCAGAAGAAAGTTCACACTTCCATACAAAACTCGGCCATTGATATGCTTCATGCCGCAGCATCTGATGTGCAGAATGACTGGAAAGTTGGACTCGATGTGCAGCCGAAACCTGAGGCAAAGGTACAGGTGGAATTGGCTGGAAGTCACTCCGCGGTGGCGGACTTCACCATGCAGAAGAATCACCAAGACAAGTACACTTTTACAACTCATGAGGTCTCCTGCTCTTATTACAGGTGAAGGGAAGCCTGGGTGAGGGATAATGGCTGGGAAATCCTCAAGGGCTTTACTACAATCATCCATTTGTATGGCAAATGTTTTGAGGGCAACTTATGAGGAATAGAATAGAATGGAATAAAAGAATTGAGACCTTTGAGGTCTTCTAGTCCAACCCCCTAGACAGAAAACCCTACACCGTTTCAGACAAATGGCTATCCAACATCTTCTTAAAGACTTCCAGTGTTGGAGCATTCACAACCTCTGGAGGCAATTTCTGTTCCACTGATTAATTGTTTTAACTGTCAGGAAATTTCTCCTCAGTTCTAAGTTGCTTCCCTCCTTGATTAGTTTCCACCCATTGCTTCTTGTCCTACCCTCGGGTGCTTTGGAGAATAGCTTGACTCCCTCTTCTTTGTGGCAACCCCTGAGATATTGGAACACTGCCATCATGTCTCCCCTAGTCCTTCTTTTCATTAAAGTAGACATACCCAGTTCCTGCAACCGTTCTTCATATGTTTTAGCCTCAAGTCCCCTAATCATCTTTGTTGTTCTTCTCTGCACTTTTTCTTACATTCTGGTCTCCACATCTTTTTTACATCATGGCGACCAAAACTGGATGCAATATTCCAAGTGTGGCCAAAACTGGATGCAGTATTCCAAGTATGGCCAAAACTGGATGCAGTATTCCAAGTATGGCCAAAACTGGATGCAGTATTCTAAGTGTGGTATAAAGGAAGTGTGTAAGTCTAGATTTCTTGCCTGATAGGTAACAGGTAGTTCTCGACTTCCGACCACGACTGACCCCCAAATTTATGTTGCTAAGTGAGACAGTGGTTAAGTAAGTTTTGACTCATTTTACGACCTTTCCTTCCACAGCCGGTAAGTGAATCCCTTCAGTTGTTAAATTAGTATCACTTGTTTAAGTGAATCTGGTTTCCTCATTGACTTGGCTTGTTGGAAGGTTGCAAAAGGCGATCATATGAGCCCGGGGGGCACAGGAACGGTCATAAATATGAATCAGTTGCCAAGGGTCCGAGTTTTGATCAAGTGCCTGTGAGAATGCTGTAGTTGTAATTATGAAAAGTAATCATCTCACTTAAATGAACTTCAACTTTCAGAATTTCCCAGCAGGCCATGTTGGCTGAGGAATTCTTGAAGTTGAAGTCCAAGCATCTTGAAGTTGCCAAGTTTGAAAAACATTGCCTTAATCCAACCAGCAGTTCTGAAATTCCTATCCAACTGTTATAAGTCCTCGACTTATAACAGGTCATTTAGTGACTGTTCAAAGTTACAACGGCACTGAAAGATGTGACTTATAACTGACTTTCATAGTTATGACCTTTGTAGTATCTCCATGATTATATGATCAAAATTTGGACGCTTGGCAACAATATTTATGACCGTTTCTGTGTCCTGGGCTCATATGATCACCTTTTGCGACCTTTGACAAGTAAAATCAATGGGGAAGTTCAATTCACTTAACAACTGGGATAATAATTATCAACTGCAGTGATTCACTTAACAACCGGGGCAAAACTCACTTAGCAAATGTCTCACTTAACAACAGAAATTTTGAGCTCAACTGTGGTCATAGGTCAAGGACTAACTGTATTAACCAGGCATGAGTCAGCTAGATGTTTCCACCTACTAAGTCCTGGATGGTTATTAGTATTAATTAATAACGTAATTTGCTTACCCGTAGTCCCACCACCAGATGGAAATGAGTCATGATTTCCATCAGAGGTGAAAGACTGAGTCAACAGTATTTTCCTCCCTCCCAACTGCAGTGTCCCATTGTAATGCTGGCTTCCATTTATTTATTGAAAAAATAATTATGCTGCTTTTCCTACAGCACCGATTTCCAGGGCAGCCTTAAAAAGTAATATAGGTAATCCTCAACTTCTGACCACAACTGAGCCCAAAATTTATGTTGCAGACTGAAAAATTAGTTAAATGAATTTCGCCCCATTTTACGACTTTTTTTTTTTGCAATTCTTTAAAAATTTTAAACATAAAAAAAAAACATAAAAAATTTCTCATCCATTACATGCAGCATGTCATTTGGTTACAAGTATTTTTGCATCCATATTCTCAATTATATATACAATCACAGATTTTCCGTCTAATATAACTAGATACCTCACTTTCATTGTACAACATATATTCAATTACAATTAATATTTCTTTCTTTTCAATAAACCTAATTCCCTTACATTCTTGATTGTCTGCTTAATAACAATATACCTTTATATAATCACTTATCCCATTCTGAATATTTTTACAATATAATTTTTTTTACCAACTATTTATATTTGTAAATCACTATTTTCAATTATGTATAATCCTCATTTTACGACTTTTCTTGCCACATTTGTTAAGTGGATCACTGCAGTTGTTAAATTAGTAACATGGTTGTTAAGTGAATCTGGTTTCCTCATTAACTTTGCTTGTCAGAAGGTTGCAAAAGGGGATCACATGACCATAGGATACTGCAAGCGCCGTAAATGTGAGTCAGTTGCCAAGCATCCTAATGTAAATTACATCCCCATGGGAAAGCGGCAACAGTCTTAAGTGTGAAAAATGGCCATAAGTCATTTTTTCAGTACCGCTGTAACTTTGAATGGTCACTAAATAAACTGTTGTAAGTCGAGGACTACCTGTACACCTTCAGTACAAAAGGTGAAAAAGACTAAAAGAGAAAGCAGGGAAAAGGAACATGTGTGAATTGGTTCAAATATATCCGAAGTTTGAGTCATGGCAATTGCAATATGTCAATAAAGACTCTCAATCATTCAGGTTTTTTTTATTAAAGTTTTTTATTTTTCCATTTTCATAACATCTAATCACATGCATACTATTACATAACCAACATCATATTATATTATTAAATGATTACATCAATTCATCTTACCTACAACTCCCAAAAACCAATTATTGGCTCTTCTGCTCTCCATACACCATATTTGTACCTTATCCATCACTTTCTTCTCCCTTTCTCCTCCCCCTCCCTACCTCCTTTCTTCCCTCTGTCACCCTTTTCTTCTCTACTTCCCCTTCCTCTCTCCTTCTCCTCCCTCTCCTTTCCATTCCCCATTTCTCCCCTCTTTTTCCCCCCTCCTGTCTTCTCCCCTATCCCTCTCTTCTTCCCTTCCCTTTCTCCTCTACTTCCCATTCTTAATCTCATTTACTTGGTGTATTTCAGCTTCTGAGCGAGCTCCCTTTTATGTTGATGGTATTTATAATTATTTTTCAATATACATATTTAATTTTTCTACTCCTTTTTAGTAAAAAAAGTGGTATAACAGAAAAGTATACATATATAGTCATTGTGCTTTAAACCTCCCCCCGGAACCTAATTTTAGTTGAGCTGTAGTCCTGGTTACAATTCCTAGCTATTTTCATCATTATCTTTATATAGTTGTACATCCTTACATGCCCCCAATTTGTGATTCTGTCTTTTTATCACAATAGTTTCCTATTGTAGGTATATTTCATGTTCCCTTCCATTTTTCTATACCTTGGATTTGATTACTCTTAATTATCTCTAGATGACAATTTTTGCTCTTCAGTATTCATTACACTTCCCTTAATGTATTATATAAAGTAACAAGCGGTAAACATCTCACTTTGTTCATCATCTTAAAGGTTCTATACATGTCCATGTTTCATAGATTTTGACACATGTTTAGTTGTCCTTCTATTGTCATATTCACTCAATTTGCAACTCAATTTTATTATCATGTTAAAAAGGTAAATCACAAACTTCTGCTTTACGAGCTCCCCATATCAGTTTCATATTTATCCATATTCCATATATTTTAACTTTTATTTAGTTATCTTTCCATTATTTCGTTCAACTAATTACTCTCTCCATTTTATTATTATATTTAGGAATAAAGCCCTTTTCTTAACTTTATATTTTCCCATATGGTAGTTTCTAATTATCTGGTTTTTTCCTGGTAAGTTTTTTGTCCCACTTCTCTTCTCCCTTTTCTTTATTTTGACACATCCACTCCCTTCAAATTCCCCCAGGTGACCAAAAGAATAATTTATATTCCTCTTTGTTGGGGCATAACCTCCTGCTTCAATTTTCCCTATGCCACTAACAGCCTCCAAGACCACTTTTGTCAGCTTTCCTTTCCCTTTTGCTGGGACACCTCCCCTTTTCACAATTTTCTCTATACCATTGCTGGGACCAAAGGAGTTTTTTGTCTGCTTTTTATTTCCCTCTGCTTCTATCCCTTGCCCCCCCCCCCTCACTTCTTCTTTGAGTTCTTCTATAGCTATCTGCTTCTCTGGATTCAAAATTCTAATTAGGCTTGATTTTACTGATTTATGTATATTTTTAAAAATTTCACATAGTTCTTCAAATCCCCAGTTTTCCATGATATCTAGTTCCAAAATTACAGTTAATTATACAGTTATGCAGTTCTTATTTCAGAGTTCTGTTCCATCTTAAGTTTATCTGCTTCAATTGCTGTGGGGGAAAACGATTGTGGCCATCTTAGTCTTTTGTTCTACCTTAATGTCCAGATCCAAAATTGCAGTTAGCTATACAAATCTTATTTCAAGATTCTGGACCACTTTAAATTCAAACCGGAAGAGTCCTACTTTTCAAAGTTCTGATTTATGGCAATTGGTTAATTAAAACTTCCGCACAGTCAAAGTTAGGTTATCAGTTTTCAGTAAGAAGAAATGCTTCTTCTTCGTCTTTTTTTTGAGTTAAGATTTATCAATTGGAAGAAGTTCAAGCAGAATAAATCTTTCAAAGTGTTTGGTTTCTTTTCAAATCCAAAACCAAGTTTAAAGTTTATATTTGAGTGGATTTATCATTTCTCTGCTTTCTCCTTTCTGTCCAAAATTGTTTTGAGTAAATAACTTTTTGGGGGCTGGTGTTTTAACCCTCCATTTTATCTTTCTTTCTTTCTTTCTTTCTTTCTTTCTTTCTTTCTTTCTTTCTTTCTTTCTTTCTTTCTTCCTTTCTTCCTTCCTTCCTTCCTTCCTTCTTTCTTTCTTTTCTTTCTTTTCTTTCTTTCTTTCTTGAAAAGTCTCCAATCTGACCATCAATATTATTTATGTTCTCAAGATTTCTTTGACTTTTCCAGGTTTGATTTATGGCTGTGGGTTAGGTAAATTATCTTACCAGCCTTTCATCTCTTCCAACCCTCCTGTTCCGTTTGCTTTGAAAAGAAGTTCAGCATTTTGTCAGCCATATTTATAGGCTGTCACCCCGACTCCAATTCAAAAGACAAATCTCTGACCTGCGAGGGATCTGTTGCCTCCCCCTGGGTCTGATGAGATGCTGTCCTCTTCGCCCCCCCCCCTTACCGGGGGGTGTTTCTGGTTCAAACGGACCATGGAATTGGTTTGTCAGACATGGTTCATGTGAGGCTCTTGAGAGCCCCCCCCCCCACATCTGTCCAGCTGAAGAACTTCCTGTCAAGTCCCAGGTTAAGTTTTCTGAAGTCATGGCATTCTCTTGTTAGTCTCCCTAACTAGCTCTCTCTAACTCAGTGTTCCCAAACTTCGCAACTTTAAGACTTGTGGACTTCAACTCCCAGAATTCTGTAGAGCAGAGCTGGCTGGAGAATTCTGGGAGTTGAAGTCCACAAGTCTTAAAGTTGCGAAGTTTGGGAACCACTGCTCTAACTAATTAAGTTGCTTGGATGAGCAGCAAAAGGTCTCAAAATAACAAGAAAATAAATCCAGTTGCCTTGACTCAACTTTCAGACACCTTTACCTGGATGACCATTGAACTTGGTTCAAATTAGGTTTCTTGATGGATCGTGCCTGAATTCATTGGAATTCGGATCCCTCACAATCTCCTGATAGCACGTAACACTGGTATTTTTTATTTGATACGTGCTCATATTTAAGGTAAACATAAAGGTTCCCCTCGCAAATATGTGCTAGTCGTTCCTGACTCTAGGGGGCAGTGCTCATCTCCGTTTCAAAGCCAAAGAGCCAGCACTGTCCAAAGATTTCTCTGTGGTCATTTGGCCGGCATGACTAAACGCTGAAGGCACACAGAACGCTGTTACCTTCCCTCCAAAGTTGGTTCCTATTTTTTCTACTTGCATTTTTACAGGCTTTCAAACTGCTAGGTTGGCAGAAGCTGGGACAAGTAACGGAGGTTCACTCCGTTACGCGGTGCTAGGGATTCGAACCCCCGAACTGCCGACCTTTCTGATCGACAAGCTCAGCGTCTTAGTCCGTGAGCCACTGCGTCCCTTGCGCTCATATTTAAGGTGGTACAAGACCTATTTTTGTGCGGTTGGGACAGCTGAGAGAGGGGGGACTGGCTCAAAGTCACTCACTGGATTTCCATTGTTGAAGTTGGATCAAAACATGGGTCGTCCTCCTTATTGATCAATACCTTTGCCTCCTTACTTCTGGGCCAGGTTGCCAAGCAGTTCTAATTCTGACAAATTGGAATAAAATCTCAAAAGAGGTGACCTTCATGTGAAGATATCCACTCCTGATAATATAGCTGGGCTATCTAAGTGATCGATAGTTGAATAATATATGATGACACACAGAAAGAAGATATTTATCTATACCAGTGGTTCCCAAACTTGGCAACTTTAAGACTTGTGGACTTCAACTCTCAGAATTCTCCAGCCAGCTCTGCTGGCTGGAGAATTCTGGGAGTTGAAGTCCACATCTTAAAGTTGCCAAGTTTGGGAACCACTGATCTATACAAACTGAACAAAACCAATATAAGGAGTTGAATAGAATAGAATAACAGGGTTGGAAGGGACCTTGGAGGCCTTCTAGTCCAAGTTCTTGCTTAGGCAGGAAACCCTACACCAGTGGTGGGTTCTTACAGGTTCGAATCGGTTTGGCTGAACCTACAGTACCTGTAGAACCAGGAGGGGCCCAGGCCTGCCACGCTACGAAACCAATTTTGCCGGTGTCGCAGTAGGCACCATCATCTTGTTTTTTGCTTCTATGCATGCACAGAGTAAATTTTATTGCTTTGCGCATGCACGCGCAGCGCGCACAAAGCACCCATAAACAAACCGGCAGTAGTGACTGCCAGAATCCACCTGTGCCCTACGCGACACTTCAGACAAATGGTTATCCAACATCTTCTTAAAAACGTCTTGTGTTGGAGCATTCACAACTTCTGGAGGCAAGTTGTTCCACTGATTAATTGTTCAAACTGTCAGAGTTCTAAGTTACTTCTCTTCTTGATTAGTTTCCATCCATTGCTTCTTTTCCCCGCTTTCAGGTGCTTTGGAGAATAGCCTGACTCCCTCTTCTTTGGAACACTGCTATCATGTCTTCCCTAGTCCTTCTTTTCATTAAACTAGATATACCCAAATCCAGCAACCATTCTTTATATGTTTTAGTCTCCAGTCCCCTAATCATCTTTGTTGCTCTTCTCTGTACTCTTTTTAGAGTATCCACATCAGGGGTGGGTTTCCTGCCCCGTTCCAACCAGTTCGGTTGGAACGAGGCCGGCGGCGTCCTCACGCACATGTACATGCGCGGCGCACACATGTGTACTAGCGTCTGTGCGATGCTCCAGCTGCTCCTGAAGGATCGCGCAGGCGCTGTATGCGTCCTGCGCATGCGTGGAAGCGCAGAATAAATCAAAACCGGGTAAGGAGTGGGCGCGGGTGCGCAGGCGTGCGCGGGCGTGGGGGGGGGGGGCTTCGCCGTTCCCGGAAGTTACTTACTTCCGGGTTCGGCGACCAACTGGTTAGCAGGGACCGCCGCGAACCGGTTGAAACCCACCCCTGATCCACATCTTTTCTACATCGTGGCGACCAAAACTGGACTCAGTATTCCAAGTGCGGCCTTAGCAAAGCATTATAAAGTGGTATTAACATGTCACATGATCTTGATTCTATCCCTCTGTTTATGCATCTTAGAACTGTGTTGGCTTTTTTGGCAGCTGCTGCACACTGCCGGGTCATATGAAAAGTTGAGAAGGACAAGATGTGAGAGTTCCCCCATTTTAAGGACTTAACAAATTCATGGAGGACATGTCCTTCTCTGGTTGTTAGAAAAATCCTCTAGAAACTGAATCACCTTTCTAGGCAATTCAGCTGTTGATAATAGCTATGGGAAACATCTTGTTACCTAAATTAATGTCAATCTAAGCAACTTTAAGATCTCTGGAACTACAACTCCCAGAATTTCCTAGGCAGTTTGCTGGCTGGGGATTTCCGGGAGTTGAAGTCCAGACATCTGAAAAGTTATCCCGTTGAGAAACCCTGATTTAGTTACTCACAATTTTGCAAGATTCCTACCCTTTTATACCAAACCACTCCTTTATGATTTGATCTGAAGGCCCGCCAGCTCTGTTACCCTACCTGTGTGGTCTTCTGTTTCCTTTGCAGCTTCCGTATCAACCAATACATTCCCTCCAGATATTTCAAGCGCTACGTTCACAATCTCCCTGACAAGTACCGTCCCAACTCCGTTCCGGAATATCAGCAGTTCATCAGCATCTACGGGACCCATTTCATCGATCATCTGCACTTGGGGGGCCGCTTGAGGGATGTGACAGCCTTGCGGGTCTGTGAGACAGCTTTGGAAGGCGTTTCTGCTGATGAAGTCAAGGACTGCCTAAGCCTGGAGGCCTCGGCCAACATCGGAGGTGGCCAAGGGAGCCTCAGTGCGGCCTACAAGGCATGTGAAGAGCTGAAGAAGAAGAAGAGTTTTAAAGGAAGCTTCCACCAGACCTACGATGAGAGACATACTGAGGTAGTCGGAGGGGACCAACACACTGACTTGCTCTTTTCAAACGAACAGAACTCTGAAATGTTTAAGCAGTGGATGGAAAGCCTCAAATCTATGCCTGCGCTTCTCTCTTACTCCCTGAAGCCTATCCATAGCTTGCTGCCTAAGGATCACCCAAAGCGAAACAGTTTGCAGCAGGCGGTGAGCGAGTACATCAGACAAAGGGCCGTTTGGAGGAACTGCACCCAGCCTTGTCCTCCCGGCTCCCAACGCAGCGTCCGAGATCCCTGCTCCTGCATATGTCCCAGTGATGGCACCACTAACTCCATGTGCTGTGCCCGGGAGCGAGGCCAGAGCAAGCTAACCGTGACGATTCGACGTGCCTATGATCTCTGGGGAGACTACTTCACAAGCACGGATGCTTTCGTCAAGGTATTCTTCAATGGGGTTGAGAGCCGGACATCAACTGTGTGGAATAATAACAACCCAGTATGGATGGCCCATTTGGATCTGGGGAAGGTCCAGGGCTTGGGAGAAGCCAGCCGGCTCCGAATACAAGTCTGGGATGAAGACAACAAGTACGATGATGATCTGCTGGGGTCCTGTGACCGAACTCCCATGTCTGGGAAAAGTCGTATTGAGGTGTGTTACTGTGATCATGGACGCCTTGAATTTCAATATCATGTGGAATGTGGCCCCTTCTTAGGAGGGCCCTACTGCATGGATTATGTCCCTCAGCAGCCACACAAGGTTGCTTTGTTACAACGTGGAGCAAAGTCAACCCCGTGATAGAAAGAGGCTGCTCAAGGGGGTAAAAGGCTACAAGTAGTCCTCAACTTATGACCACAACTGAGCCCAGAAATTCCCGTTGCTGAGTAGTTAAGTGAGTTTTGCTCCATAGATGACCTTTCTTGTTGCAGTTTTTAAGCGAATCGCTGCAGTTTTTAAGCGAATCGCTGCAGTTGTTAAGCGAATCATGGGGTCATTAAGCAAATCTGGCTCCCCTCCGCTGGAGTTTGCTTTTCAGAAGCCTGCTGGGAAAATCACAAATGTCCCCAGGATACTGCAACGGCCATAAAATTATGCCACTTGTCAGGTATCGAAATATTGATCATGTAACTGTGGGGATGTGGCAATGGTCATAAGTCCATTTTTTCAGTGCCATTGTAATTTTGGTCACTAAATGAATGGTTTTAAGTCGAGGACTACCTGTATTCGTACTACTGCTTATTTTTAAAGTTTGTCCTGAGTTTCTTCATATAAGTTCTTGTTTAATTACTGAAGATCAGTGTTTCTCAACCTTAGCAACTTTAAAACATGTGGACTTCAACTCCCAAAATTCCGCCTAGCTCTCAGGGGAATTCTGGAAATTGAAGTCCATATGTTTTGAAATCACCAACATTGAGCTACATTTACATTTGTAGATGTAAATCAGTGGTGGGTTTCAAAAATTTTTAGAACCTCTTCTGTGGCCTGTTTTGTGGGAGTGGCTTGCCGGCCATGTGACTGTGTGGGAGTGGCTTGCCAGCGATGTGACTGAGTGGGAGTGGCTTGGCAGTCATGTGACTGGGTAGGCGTGGCCAACTTGTAAAATGTGGTGAAACTCACTTAACAACGCTCTTGCTTAGCAACCAAAATGTTGGCTCAGGAAATCTGGCAAGTGTGCAAATCTTAAAGCTGTCAAGTTACAAGCCCCTTGCACCCCTAACCCTTTAGAAAAAAAAACCAGGGGTGTTCAAACTTGACAGCTTTAAGACTTGTGGACTTCAACTCCCAGAATTCCTCCTCCAGTCATGTTGGCTCAGGAACTCTGGCATTGAAGTGTGCAAGTCTTAAAGCTGTCAAGTTACAAGACCCTTGCACCACTAACCCTTTAGAAAAAAAACCCAGGAGTGTTCAAACTTGACAGCTTTAAGACTTGTGGACTTCAACTCCCAGAATTCCTCCTCCAGTCATGTTGGCTCAGGAACTCTGGCATTGAAGTGTGCAAGTCTTAAAGCTGTCAAGTTACAAGACCCTTGCACCACTAACCCTTTAGGAAAAAAAACCCCAGGGGTGTTCAAACTTGACAGCTTAAAGACTTTAAAGTTTAGATAGGACCCTTTGAGGTGGGCGGGGTGATTGGTGAGCCAGCCAATCAGTGAGCTGCGAGCGGAGCAACTGTGATGTGGACAGGCAGGGGGAGGGAGTTGGAACCGGTTCTAAATGACACGGTAGATTTATGGAACCTTTTCTATAGAAGAGGCTAGAACTGGCAGGAACCCATGCCTGATGTAAATCTATCTACAAAAGCTAAAACAGAGAACACAAAACAACACTTGTGTACCATACAAACAAAACCAATCCTAGAGACAATGTAGGATGCTTTTTTGCATGTATTCGCAGATTGTCCTGTATAAATGATGAAGAATGGAATGGAAATCATGTTTGTTGTGGCTTCAATCCAATGACTCTGCAATATTAGAATTATGCAATGCTTGGGAAAAGGTGCTTCTAAGGGAGCACAATACATACATAGTTACTGGGAATGCTTTTCAAATTTTATCTTGATCATTCACAATATTCCTTTTCATTGTCCTCCTGTTTGTTTTCCTATCTGTCCTATGTAATTTTAAAAAAAATCACATTTGGAAAAAAACCAAATCTTCTGGAAAAAGCTCAGTGTAAAATCACACCACTCCATAAATAAGCCATTTGTACACAAATACATCATACAGGCTAATATTATATTTTAAGAGCCATGTCAACAAGAGTTAGATGAACCTAGTTTTTTTTTAAAAAAATAGTTTTTATTAAACATTTTTACCTTTAAAAACAGAAAGAAAAACACAAAATTAAAAAAATAAAACATACATAACAATATAAAGTAATTATACAGCGTTCTGTATCCTTTATAGTTTTCCATTCTACATTGCCTTCCTATTGATTTTACCTTCTCTAATAATATAATAACAGTAGTACTAACAATTGTAATGATATTAATTGTTCATATCACCATTATATTTACTTTATAGTAAATACTTTGATAGTAATTAGTAACTTTGCTTAATTTTTATTCAATACAAGTTTAGAAAAAAACCCCATAAAGACTTCTATTTCCTGTTTTGGCTTCTGTTTTCTAGCCACTTATAAATTCTATTCCATATTTTATAGAAATCTGATTCTTCTCTTTCTTTTAGTTCCATGGTCATTTTGTCCATCTCTGCACATTTGAGTACTTTTCTAATTATTGTTTCGTCTGCGAGTGTACTGATTTGTTTCCAGTTTTGTGCGAAAGCAAATCCTAGCTGCAGTGAGTATGTGTAGTATTATGTATTGAAATTGTTTGTCAAACTAACTAAAGAAATCCAGGGAAAAGAAGAATCAGAATTCTATCAGATATGGAATAAATGGTATAGATGGATGGAAAAAAGAAACAACAATCAATGAAGGAATATAACAAAACTCAAAAAATTATAGATATGAGTAAAATAAGAGGGTTAAGAATGGTGAAATCCAAATGAAATACAATGGAAGGGGAAATAATATAAGGTGAGCGTTATTGATTGATAATTGCTAGTAGAAAGAACAGGAAGCCCCTGTTCGTATTGTATTGTGTAAATGCGGTGTACGTCTAAGTTTTGTGTGTGTGTATTTTACATGTTTGTTAATAAAAAAAGAAAGAAACCGTTTTGTCAATTTTCAGGTCTAATATTCCAAATAAGAAAGCTTCTGGTTTCAATTATATTTTTTGTTCTGTAATTTCTTCTAACCATTTCTTAATTTTGCACCAGTATTTCCTTGCAATGGGGCACGTCCACCACATATGGTAGAATGTTCCAGACTTGTGGCTACATCTCCAACATTTGGGGGATAAATTTGGATACATTTTGGCCAATCTCACTGGGGGCAAATGCCATCTATAAAACATTTTATAGAGGTTTTCTTTGTAGGCTACTGCTGTCATAAATTTATAATTTCTTTCCCATAGTTTATCCCAGTTAGATGAACCTACTAATTACTTCTTTAACAATGGCTTTCCATTCATCTTCAGATACCAGGCATTCAAATTTCACACCTATTGTCTCCCTATAATTTTGTAACTAGCCATTAGAGCCGTAGGGCCATGGTGGCTCAGTGGCTAAGATGCTGAGCTTGTCGATCAGTGGTTCGAATCTCTAGCGCTGTGTAATGGAGTGAGTTCCCGTTACTTATTCCAACTTCTGCCAACCTAGCAGTTCGAAAGCACATAAAATGCAAGTAGAAAAATAGGAACCACCTTTGGTGAGAAGGTAACAGCATTCCGTGCGCCTTTGGCATTTAGTCTTGTTGGCCACATGACCACGGAGACATCTTTGGACAGCACTGGCTCTTTGGCTTTGAAACAGAGATGAGTACAACTCCCTAGAATTGGGAACGACTAGCACATATATGCTAGTGCTACCTTTACCTTTATTAGAGGCATATTTGATATCTTATTGATAGAAGAATATACATAGGCTGTGCTTAATGTTAAGGGGTATTTTAATTGCTTCCCTGTGCTTTGGCCAAAATGAAATACTGCTTGGAATTGCAAATCCTCAAACAACAATAATTTGTAGCTTGATCCAGTCAACTGATCTAGAAAATATACTCTTTTCAGGTTTGCAATCAAAATGTTGCCTTGCTCATTTCACGCTTAAATCCTCCCCTGATGTTAATTTAGCAAGTTTATAAAGATGAGTTTGCAGTTGTATTCTAAAGCTTAAATTGCAGGAAGAGAATATTTGAACTTTTCAAGGTGATTGTACCCTTGCATTGTACAATTTACAAAGAATGGAAAATGCATTGAATCTAAGTTAATCCATGAAAATTAAATTTTAACAGGCAAAACTTATCCTGCATTGTGCGACAAGTCAAAAACTTAAATGTGAAAAATTAATATAACAAAAAACAACAACAAACTGTAGCTTTTGTAATTAAAAAAAAAGAAGCAAGAGAAATAATTTCCCCAAGTAAACTTACAAAATAATACATTAAATCCCTGCAAATAAATTTTAAAAATCTTCAAAAGTACCGTATCAAGAATAAATTTGTACATGTACTTTTAAAACTTTAAATATAGCTGAGGTTTTTTTTTAAAGGTCTATCTCATCTTGCATCAAATCTTGACCCTTTTTTGGCACAATATGAAAAAGACAGGAAACAAGGAAATATAGATTGGCAGTATGAATGAATTTGAAATAGAATCATGCAAAGATGAAGAAACATGTACTTGTGAGAATTTATATAAATTGCTGTTAAATTATGACACAGAAGATGAATATGTTAAAGAATGTAATGCCACATGGATACTTAATTCTTGGCATGGTAGTGGCATGATATTTGGGGGGAAATATGGGTAAAATATTTACTTTGCAATAATTGAAAAGGAAAATGTTACAGAAGATTTTATTAAAGACTGAAAATCATTTCTGGATTATATTACAAAATTAGAGAAAAATAGCTTGATGATCACGGGTTTATAGAGAAATAAGGGGAGAATACTGAAAATATATTGATTAAAAAAGTATAAAATAAGAAAGGGTTAATGAATCCATGAGAAGTGAAGGCTTGAGTTACTGTACATTTAAGTTATATATTTAGTTTTATATTTGCAGGCTTGAGTTTTTTTTACTATGTTCTGTATTGTTTTTAATGTTTATTTTATGTGTAGAATTTTAATAAAGTGTTTTTAAAAATTCTTGAGTCTTTTTTGATTCCTCAGTTCTGCTTTAGCACAGTGCTTATGTAGTGCAGTCAAAAATTGCAGTATAGACTAGGCTTAATCTAGGTCACTGGTGGTCTTAAACATCCATTTCTTGATTTTTTTACATTTAGGTGTGACCTTGACATCTGCAAAAGCTGTTTCCCAATTGTTATTTTTAATGGGACAGAAATACGAGAATTACTAAATGATCAGAGTATTTGACTTCTTTTAATTTGGTATTGTATTGATTTAATTTTAATGCAATGTTAATTATAATCATATTTATTTTTCTGGCTCCACCCATTATTTTTAAAATCATGGCTACAAACTCATCAATCAGAATAGAGCTGGAAGGGATCTTGGAAGTCTTCTAGTTCAACCTCCTGCTGAAGCAGGAGATCCTATGCCATTTCCGATAGGTGGTTGTCCAGTCTCTTCTTAAAAGAGTGAAGAAGCCCCTACAACTTCTGAAGGCAAGTTTTTCCATTGGTTAATTGTCTTCATTGTGAGGAAGTTTCTCCTCAATTCCAGGTTGCTTCTTTCTTTGATTAGTTTCCATCCATCGTTTCTTGTCCTGCCTTCTGGTGCTTTGGAAAATAAGTTGACATCATCTTCTTTAGGATTTGGCAGCCCCTCAAATACTTGAATACTGATATCATGTCCACCCTTAGTCCTTCTTTTCTCTAGTCTGGCCATACTCAAATCCTGCAGCTGTTCATGTTTTAGTCTCCAAGTCTTTAATCACCTTAGTTGCTCTTCTCTGTACTATTCCCAAACTAACAGCATCTTTTTTTGTAATGTAAAGAGTGAGTGAGTGTGAGAGAAGGAGGCGGAGAGGGAGAGAGAGAGAGAGAGGGAGGAAGGATGGAAGCGATTATAGCAGCAACATGCATTTCATGCGTGATAATTTAAAATTAATGCAGCCGGACTGAAGAAAAATGAAACCTCTTTAACATTTAGCAGTGCTTACGCAGTTTCCTGCAAAATTGACTTGAATAGCGGGAGTCCAAATGACAAGATGGTGACTCCCCAGAGATTGGCGTCTTTCTTTGACATCAACCTCCATTAATAAATCATACTAACCAAGTCACACAATTGCTTGAAGGACAACAATCAGAACCATTTCACAGATGCAGGATGATTACATACAGCCAGGCATTTCTGAACACTAAGCGCAGGGGGGCATTAAATGGAGAGCAAGGTAAAGTACAGTTTATTTGAAATTACTATTATCAGAGACTCTTTTACAAGCATCAAATAGAAACCAAAAAGCCCACATCACAGTTTATTTCCCCTCCTTGTGTATCCTGTACGAGGCCAACTCAGGAAGTGGAAAGAAATATAAAAAAGATACATCAGACCTACTAGTGGCAGAATTGTTTTTTCACCTAAGTGTTGAAGAAAACAGGTTTTTAAAACATAAAGCTTGTTTCTCTTCTCCAGTTGCTACTCTTCTGCTACCGATCCTGCACAGGAAAAAGCTAGATATTAATTCTAAGAGGTACTTGTTTTTCCCCAAAGAATTACACCAAAATGCCATTTTGCATGTTGGGGGATATTTAAGAATGTAACTCTGTTCATCACTAACCAGCAGGGGAAAGCTGGGATTTTAAAAAATGCAGACTGATTCTCATAAGTTTGAATTCTACTGAATTCCACAAAAGAGCAAAAGAATAAGGAGCACAATCTCAAAACTACTTTTGCATTTTTGGCTAGTTGTCAGAGATTGGATCTATGCATCTTGAGATCTGTAAATATCCTAATAGGTTTAACGTAATCTATAAAAAAAAATCCATGAACTACTCAATATAACAATTTTTGATCTCACCCACATTTGTATCATGGCCATGGTGCGTTGACATAAATTTAGGCCCCAGCCCTCAAGATTGCCTATCCAATGTAAAACATTGCATTCAGATGAAGTATGCTAGCAACATCCTTTCACTCACCTACTGGCCTATAGAAGCAAAATATTTTGTTCTAGAACAGTGGATCTCCAAATCTGGCAACTTTTAAGACTTGTGGACTTCAACTTCCAGAATTCCTCAGCAAGAATGCAAGTTGAAGTCCAAAAGTCTTAAAAGTTACCAGGTTTGAAGAGCCCTGTTCTATAATGAACTATTCCTCAATCTTTCTCTAAAGAAGCCAAATCTTAAACTTGGAGCTGGTTGAAGACAGGAAGTTCTGCCTTCCTAGCCATTAAATGTAAGTAATCGTTCATCTTCAGTTAATTGTCCTTTGGTCGCTGACTGATGCTGTATATCTGGTAACTTTCAAATCCCAGCATCTATCCTTGAAATCAAACTGCTGACTTCTAGTTCAGGTGATGTTTTGTTAAATTTGAGGGCCCTTTTATGCAGCAATTGTATCATACTTTCTAGTTTAACTTGCTGAACGTAAAAAGACATCTATTTGTAGACCCTACTATGGCTTCTTGCAAGCTTCATCTAGCAATGGGAGTTCAGCAGCTCAGGTACAGGGGTTGCTATGCAACCGGAAGGCTAGTACAGCAACAAATCCCAAATTATCCATAGACCCTGATTTAAATGAACAGGGTCTCATATCCGGCAATATGTAGAATAAAGCTCCAGAGAGCCTTAAGAAACTTCCAGATGACCATCACATTGCTACTCATGTCGTCTTGGCTGATACCACACTTGATGCTCCACTGGACGCATTTCTCAAATGTCCATTCCCATTTCTGGACCCAGCCAGGTCTTGGTAATAGTTCTTGGCAATGCCAAGGTTGGTCATCTCATCTATGATTAAATCATCTCATTTCTAAATCACAGATGAGGGAGCCTTACTACAGACTTTACTACAGACCAACCTAGCATTTAGTAGCAGTAGCTGAAAGCCAAGACCTCTGAAGATCTGATTGAGAAGCTCTTTAGAAAAGAGACAAAATAATTTGTAACTGTTTTTAAAAGTGCTTTTATTTTATATTACAAAATATAGTCAGTTTGATTTTGAATACATTGAGACTTAAAGCAATTGGGGTGGGGAAGCTTAATTCTCTGATTATTATTTTTTTCAAAATACAAAAGTACTGGATTTTTAAAAACAGGACCAGGAGATCCTAATTTCCACTTGCATCATGATTTCCCAAAATAATTTAGCTGGACTTGCATGGAAAAACACACCAGATGACTCGACTTGCTAGACTGTTTGGGACCTTGATTTAACCTGGTCCTCTGAACATGATATTTACGCTGTATTTTGGTCTCAGTGCAAATCCCACAAGGGACAAAGTTTGTATAGTTCACTCTCAATCCTTTTAAAGTTGGCACTGGGATATTAATCAGGATCAAAAGATCGAAGGGAGAGAATGAAGTAATCTGTAGTCACGACCAAGTGTTGGGCACACAATTCCTAAGGCACGTAGGTGGAGAAAAGACACAGCAAGAGCTCTTTAAAAAAAGCTTGGAAACCCCAATATTTCAGCCCAAAATGGACCAGGATGTGTTTATCTTTCATCCTTTGTTATACTAGGTTGTGTCTCTAAGATAAGGAGAAAAATCCAACAGATCAGCTCAGGGTGAAGAGTAGATTTCCCCCTGCATGGTTGAGCATAGGATGTGAAGGATCAAGATCTGCCCCAACCTGAGCAGAATATTCTTATCTTCTGTTGCTCTCTGGTAAACACAGAATATTTTGGAAGGGGAGGAACCTATTTTTTTAAAGTGACATGGCACAAACTATGATAAGTTGAGGAAGGTGCTGAAGCAGGATTTGGGAGAGAACTAGAGGGGGCAAAAATGCCATGATCAGTAAAGGAAAACTAGGGTTGCTCGTGGTGTTGCTTTGCTATGTTTTTACAAGAATAAACAACAACAACAACAACAACAAAATGGTTCTTTCGTTGAAGATTCTTTCATGGAAGTGACTGATCACAGTTGCTGACTCAGGACAGCAGTATCCATTGAGGAAAACTTTACAAAAATAATCCAAAGGTCAAAACTAAAGCAGCAGAGACCGTCTTCTAGATTATGACCGTTATAGGCACCTGGACATGGTTTTGAACATAGGGAAGGTTTCTAGGTATAGGCAGCATGTGCTTCCAGGAATGGAGGGGCTGAAGGAGCCCGACCAGTCATCTGTAGTGCAAAGGCCTCCCCAGTGAAAGGGGAACAGTTCCAGGATAAGAGATGCAACCCAAGGGAAATCCTAAAGAGAAAAGAAAAACAATTCCAGAGAGTCACTATTTCCATTCTGACCCCAACTGAAAAGTTCTAATACATGGCCTGTGGACTTCAAATCCGAGAATTCCTGAGCCAGCCTGGAATTCTGGGAGCTGAAGTCCACAGGTCATAAAGGAGTCAAAGTTGTCCACCCTGATCTAATAAGCTAGCTATCCCGTAGCCTTCCCAGCGGCCTAACGTGTACAATAAAGGGTTTCCAAGGGTTTCACTTCCTCCCAGGAGACATGGGACCAGAGATGGTATTATGCCGGTTATGACCCCTTCGTCTGAACCGGTAGAGGAAATCGCAGGTGGCCACGCACTCCCGCCCTGGCTCTGTGACATCCCATTTAGACCCTTTTATAAGACAAAGTGCATGCACGGATGTGTCACGTGCGAGTGCCCATGAGTGCTCACATTTGCAAACCGGTAGGAAAGGTAAGTGAATACCACTCCTGCATGGGACACTAAGGAAGCAACTCTATCTCTGTGAAATGCTGAAAACAGGTCTCTGTTCACACCTGCTTAGTGGGTCAACCACGTTTAACCCAGCCCAAGTGTAACCTTGGGTTTTCATCTCCTTGTACGTACCATCAGGCTTTGATCATGCAGCATGAAGGGAGACACAAGGGGAGGGGAAGGCCTTCTAAAGTGTAATACTCAGGATGATGATGAGAATAATGATGAATGCTGTGATGGTCAAGCAGATACCAATCATGAACTTCTTCTGCAGAGCCAAAAGGCAAAAGAGAGAAGGCAGAAAAATGTGAAGACATATAGATGGGGAAGCATCTCCATTCCTGCAATAGCGATTCTTTCTCTTCTAGCTTCAGGGAATAAAAAGGAACTTTCTCACACACAGACTATTTGTTCAATGCACCTTTCATTTCCTTGAGCCTTCACCACATGCTACTAGCTATTTTGAACTACAAGGACTCAAAATATCATCCCCCCTCCCTCCAACTTGAAAGCAGAAACTCTCAGGAGAGTTAACGCTTGTAAAATACAACAGAAGGGTATTTCATTTTATACTGCAGTCCTCAAAAATAAGACCCAGTCTTATATTTTGGGGGGCTGCAAAATAAGCACTAGGGATTTTCAGGAGAAACACAATTTCAGGGTAATCAGCCCAGTTGGGAGACCCACCCCTGTGACCCGTCAAAAGGGCGAACGACAAAACCACGCCCGAATAAACCGCGTCGCTGACGTCATCAATGCGGCGACAACAGCCAGCGCGGAGAAAGAAGGGCGCTTTAAATAGCACTTTGAAAAAAAGCCGATTCAACTTAAGGTAAGGGTTAGGTTTAGGGTTAGGGTTAGGTTAAGGGTTAGGTTTAGGGTTAGGTTTAGGTTAAGAGTTAGGGATTAAGTTTAGGTTTAGGGTTTACAGCGTGCTTCTGTCGCCGCGCTGTTGTCGCCCTGTTGATGACGTCAGCGACGTGGTTTAGTCGGGCGCGGTTTTGTCGTTCGCCATTTTGTCGGTGAACCCCCACCCCCAAGTGTGCGCACAAGAGGCAGCAAGCATGTGGGCACTGATGATATCTGGCAGCAGCTATAGCCCGCCAGGTAATCCTCAATTTAGAACAGTTGCTTTAGTGACCATTTGAAGTTACAACTCCACTGAGAAAAGTGACTTATTTTACAATCGCTGCAGCCTCCCCAGGGTCACGTGATAAAAATGCAAATGACTCCTATTAATGATGGTAACCATGTTGCAGGGTGTCACGTGATCCCCTTTTGCCAGCTTCTGACAAGTAAAGTCGATGGGGAAAACCAGATTCACTTAAAACATGTTACTAATTTAACCAACTGCAGTGGTTCACTTAACAACTGTCTCACTTAGCAGCCGAAATTTTGGGCTTCACTGTGGCGGTACGTTGAGGGGTGCAGATGGGGGCGGTTTACCTTGAGAGCTTTTTTCTGATTCTCCTGGGCTTGGTGAAGGTGCAGTTGCCCTTTCTTGACGTAATCCCCGGAGTCTAGAATGTTCTTCTCTATCCGGTCAATCGCGTCTCCCTGAATGGAATCGAAAGGGAATGTTTGGATAAGGAGCTTTCGGATGAAGATAATCAGTTCTTGGGGGGGACAGAACAGAAAAAGCAGTGAGACTAAAACGGTCCCCTGCAGGATTATGGGACGAGTAGTAAAGTGAAAACAAAGCAAACAAATGGCAGTTCAAAACTGTTCAAATGTAGCAGCTCAACTTTTGCATCATTAATAATAGTGGCAGTGCTTAGACTTATATACTGCCCCCCAAAATCTGGGTCCTCATTTTATCCACCTCAGAAGGATGAGGATCGAACTCCTTGCAGTGGGCAGAGTTAGCTATAGCAATAGCGTTTAGACTTCTATACTGCTAGAGAGGGCTTTATAGCCCTCTCTAAGCAGTTTATAGAGTCAGCTTATTGCCCCCAACAATCTGGATCCTCATTTTACCGACCTCTAAAGGATGGAAGGCTGAGTCAACCTTGAGCCTGTTGAACAACCTTCAAACTGTTGAACTGCAGGGAGCTGACAAACAATCAGCAGAAGTAGCCTGCAGTACTGCATTCTGACCACTGCACCACCACAGTTCTTGGTGACCTCCTAGAAAGGCCATATAGGAAACCTACTTGACAACAGTACTGATAGGAAGGAGATTGGATGCTTGTAGAGAGTTAGAACAGTTTTTAAAAAAGGGAATAAGAGGACTCTACAAAGATTATTTTCTCTCTTTGGGGAAGTATTGCCTATCCTTTTCATACAAGAAATCCAAAGGTCAGTGGTTAACATCTCCAAAGAACGTGGGAAAAATATTTGACACCACAAAAACCTACTGGTCAGTGTAAACCCTATTAAGGTAATTAGGCTGATGGTCTACTTCAACAAAGTTGGACCAAAGCACAATCCCCCTTGCGTTTCTCTCTCTCCACTTCATACTTGCAGCTCCACTTCTGTAGCCAGGAACATAAACAGATCATGTAGCTCCTGGATACTGCGTTCCAATTTCAGGATTTCACTGTGCCTGGTTTCGATCTCATTGAGAGCCTGTTTTGTCACTTGTGTGTCCTTCGTGAGCTGCACAAAAAAGATGAGGTAGATGAATCTCCTTGTTTAGAGCCTTTTCCTCTTTCAAAGGCCCCAATATTCCAATACTCACATTTGAAATAAACATTTCTGTCTGACCGCTCTCCAGCATCTCATCCAGCTGGTCATCAGATACCATCGGGCCACCAGCTGGAAGGAATAAAAATACAGTGTCAATATCAATAAGCAAGAGGTTTCTTTCACTTTTCCATCAGAAAAGGCAAATGAAATTCAAAATGTCTTTTTCCCAGGACCCTGACGCTTGTTTTGCCCTGTGAACAGAATCCAAAAATTTAGGGGCTCTATCTGAAGCATAAGACCTAAACATCAAGGGATACCCTCGAATTCTGAAATTAATCTGCTCTGTGCTGGCACCACAATGCCTTCTCATGGCAAACTGCAAAGCTGAAAGGCAGAGAACCCGATAATGTTAGGGGTAAAAACTCTGTATTTCATAACTGGGTGATATCATCAGACAGCTTTGTTGCTTGTTTGCTTTCTTTCTATTTGTTACAGAGATGCTGAAATGACTGTGATTGTGATTGTACTAGTAGTTATTTCAATTTTTGATGTTAGAAGTTGATCAACACATCTTGAAGTTGCCAAGGTTAAGAAAAAATGCTTCAAAGGATGGCATTATCCCTCAGATGCTATCTTTCTGAGAGATAATGACTTGCTACATATATTAATAGCACACATTGATGAAGGGCTTTATAAAACTGAACATTCAGAGATGGAATAACCTCTTCCAGGAAGAATGTATCAAACTTTTAAAGAAGGGATAGGCATTTAACTGTGATCTCTCTCTTTTACCTCTTACATTGGATAAGTTTCTACTTTTCTTCTCAAAAGGGAAACAGTGCTTTTGGTTTTCAAGAAATCTTAGTCAAATGGGCTTCCAAGGGCTACAAATAGCAGATTAATGGCACATGAAACTTTGGGGTTGCAGGTTTTCTGGAAAAGATTTTGTCTGGGATGCTTTAAGGATATTTTGCCTTGGGCAGGGGGTTGGATTACGAGACCTCCAAGGTACCTTCTAGTCTTATGATTCTAGGTTGTCTTTCCTGTTGTTGTTTTTTTAAAAAAACCAGGGAATGAGGATCCCAGGTACTGAACTATAAAACAGACATTTACCCTTTTCTTGTGGGTTTGATGCCTTCCTACCTTGCTGGAGAACACACTAGGAGGTACCCTCTCCCATTTTTTGTTAGGCTGATGCCTAAAATCAGCCACAAAGAAGAAACAGTGTATCCATCTTCTTCCTCATAAAGATTACTGATGAACATGACATTTGGAAACCTGCCAGTGCTAGGTTTGAGCTTCAGAGGAGCAAGGTGCCCAGTTGTTGTTGCTGTTCTGTGCATGCTCTGGCCTACCTTGTCTTTAACCATACTCAGGCCTACAAAGAACATATTGGATGTATACATTGAATTTAAACCAGCTACTTAGGCTAGTTTTAAGAGGTTGGAAAATTATGAGATATTCTTCAACTGTGAGTTCACATTTCTTTTCACACATGTACATCCAAACAATTATATTAGTGGGGATTTCACAGCAAATCACAAAATGCAACAGGCTGGCAATGGAATGCTTCATTTTGCTTCCAGAAAGTTCCCTTAATTTCTCAGAATATATCAATCAGGTGTTCTGGGAAGTCTTTGTGCTGTTTCAGAAGTATGATTCAATTGTTTTGGAAAGTGTACTTTGAAGAATTGCTCATAAAATGCCTGATCAGCTCGCTTGGTAGATAAATCTAATATTTGGGGAGGAGGGGGGGTGTTAAATAATCTCTGGCCATCCTATTTTACATATTCAGAAGATGTAACTGGAAAAGTCTCAGAGTTATATTATAGTATGTTCCTGCATCTTGAGCTACAAGGCCATGCATTTTTAAAAAGCCACTCTAACCCTTTTTTAAAAAGAAAAATCTGCATTTAAAAGGCATTATGCACATTACATTTGCATACTAGTTTGTTATGCATCATTTTTCTATTTCTATATTCACTGACAGCACTAAGAGTTTAAAAAAACTTTTTCCAGTTAAATTAATGGACATTCTATTCATGGAATAGAACACAAGGGTCCTGCTTTTTTCTGCTACCTCTTTAAAGAGAAACAGTATAGAATACAGGATATCACATTTGGACATTCTTTCTTATTTATTTAATGTATTTTTTATACTGCTTCCTAGGCTTAAGCATTTGGAAGCAGTTTACAATTAAAGTTATGACTTCTGAAGGACAAAATGGTACACTGAAGATGGCTCTGTGAAAAATAAAACTGACAATTGTGAAAAACAAACCATTTGCTTTTTTAATCTCTCCACACAAAGAAAGGATAGGTGATTCCCACAAATGTTCAGGACAGTTGCTCCTTTGAGGAGATCTCAAAATAACAGTTGGGTGAGTTTTGAGTACTGGCAGGTGAGGTAGACATTTTGCTCAAACTGTATGTTTTAAAAAGATACTATTTTGCAATTAATAAGATTTTTTCTCATAAGAAAGTCAACTTGTTTTGAATATAAAGTGATAAAAGATTTTAAAAATTGGACAATAAAGATTTAATTAGAGGAGAAAATACGTAAACCTGTTTTAACAACTACAGAATGATGCAAAATATTTTAACACTGGAAATACTGTGGATGCTTTTGAAAAATGAAATCAGAAATTAATATCAACAATTTTGATAGCAATGTTTGCTTCTATAGATAGGCTATGTAAAAAAAAATGTCTTGGAAAAGATGACAGAAGAGAAACAAGTTTTATCTGACAAGACCAAGACTCTGAAAGTGGATCTATAATGACACCCTAGAAAAATGACATGGAAAGAGATGTTTCATTGGGTATAAAAATGTAATCTGTTGATGTTTTAAAAGTCAAAAGAGAATTATGATTAATAAATCAAGAAAGTGTTCTGGATAATTGTGTCATATTAGATTTATATGAGAGGTTAGTTAAAGCTTGGATGAATCTTGTGGGAAGGGGTAAAAAAGAAATAAGTAGTTCTACAAGAGTACTTGAATGGATTAAAATTAAGACTGTTGGAAATAAAAGAAAGGAACATGAAGTTGGTTTATTTGATCAAGGTAAAAACAGATATGTTATTTCTGGCAACTTTTAATGGTCTTTTGTGGACACCAGGACTGAAATGATAATGAAATAAATTCATAGATTTATTTATAGATAAGAAATGGAACACAGGACAAAGCGATCATTGGTTGTAAAGTAAGAGGAGAAAAATTACTAAAATTGTTTATATTAATTGTGATGAAGGTTGGAGATCACTTCTTTTTCTTTACTCTTTTCTTTTACATTGTTTCTCTTCCTTGGCACTTTGACTCTCTATTTTTTTGCTTTCTTTCAGTTTGTATTAGTTTTTACTGTTGCAGTTATAATCTTTAATAAAATTACTTTAAAAATACAATAAAAGCAGCAATAAATGTTAATTTAATGATAAATAATATATTAAAGGAATGTAATGTATTCTTTATAAAACTTTTAAAAATTGTTATAGCAGGTCTCTCTCAAATGTTGAGAGAGAGAACATTCTAGAGTGGAGGCACCATATTAAGAAGGCCCATCTGTGAGCAGTTACCAGACTTCGCCATAAATGCATGATAATTTCAGTGATTGAACAGATCTATAACTCAGATTCTCTAGCATGTATCTTTATCCCAAATAACTAAAATTGTGGATTTGGCCATTTCATTTCATTTATCAAATTTATAGGCCGCCCAATCCCGGAGGACTCCAGGTGGCTTACAATGAAAGAAGAAAAAAAGAAAAGCAAAATAAATAAAAAATAGTTTAAAATTCACAACACACGTAATACGTTCTAATCAGGGCTGGACCTTAACACTAAGGTCAACAGCTCCAGGCCTGCTGGAACAGCCAGGTTTTAATGGCTTTCCTGAAGGCCATGAGAGTGGGTAAGATTCGGACCTCTGGGGGTAGCTGATTCCATAGGGTCGGAGCAGCCACAGAGAAGGCTCTCCTCCGGGGGCTCGCCAAATATCCAAAAACTTTGGTTGTTTCAATCTTTCTACAGCAGGCAAATGATTTGGGCAATTCTATAAGATGACTTGACATTAAAATACAGTATTTTCTGTGCTTAACAAAGGCAACCATAAATACTCACTAATCTGTATATGTCGTTTGATGCGCTCCAAATTTCTGTCTCGGTAATCAGACTGTATAGAGTTGCATTTATTGATGAGATCCAAGAATTGTTGTGAAAGGATTCCATGCTGAAGCAGAAATCTGTATGAGTTATGCAGAACCCTTTTGCCTCCTCACCTTGCTTCCCCATCAAGACAAGCAACTATTTTGCTTCTCACCTGATTTCTCTTCATTCGGTTGTTGAACGAATTTCTGTTCTCATCTTGTTCTTCCTTGGTGGGCTCAATTTCTACATAATTAAAAAGTAGCTATAGTGAGATTGTAATGCTTATTTCAAGAAAGAGAGTTCTGGGGACTAAAACATGATATTTTTTTCAGAGCACTAGATATTAATTCCTAGGCTAAAGAGTCAAGATACAACCCTCTTTGCTTTCTTCATAAGTTGTGCACATACTCACTCTTCAGCTGGGCTCTTGTCTCTTTTGCCATCTCCTTGATTTCCTCACGTAGCTTTTGTAGGCCTTGCTTCGCATCTGGAAAACACATTGAAAATGCAAAAAAGGATACTAATTTTCATCATATCTGATTCTTGCAAGCATTGTGACTGAATTACACTGCCCCACCTCCCACCTTTCCTCTGGGAAACTAATGAGGACTACCTGTAAATGATGAGAACAAATTTAGTAATTTAGTCCTCATTTAGTGACAGAATTAGGGACCATCAACCCAGTTAAGCAAAGCAGTCACAAAGCAAAAAATCATGTGATCGTGACTGTTTATGGTTTATGATTTTATACAGGACACTCCTAGATTTATGATTTTACAGAGAGTACCCCTAGAGAGGTGTAAAAGCTGCAAATGCGGGCATTAGTCACAGAATTACTTTTCATTGTAGCTAGGAATAAGGCCACCACTAAGCAAAACTGTTGTGGTGGCCCAGTGGTTAGAATGCAGTATTGCAGGCTAATTCTGCCAACTAGCAGTTCAATCCTCACTGGCTCAAGGTATACTTGGCCTTCCATCTTTCCGAAGTCAGTAAAATGAGGAGCCAGACTGTTGGGGGCGAAAGGGTGACTCTGTAAACCACTTAGAGCAGGAGTATCAAACTCGATTTCATTGAGGGCCACATCAGGGTTGTGTTTGACCTTGGGGGGGCTGGGATGGGTGTGGCTAGAGTGGATGTGGCCAGTTCGATGTCACTCGTGTTGGGATGGCCCGAGCGCTCTTCCAGTAAAAACGGGCTCCCAAGCTCTGTTTTGGCTGCAATGGCCTCCTACAACCCCTTTGCTAGCGAAAACAGTATTTGGGAGGGACACACGCAACCATCCTACGCTCCATTTTTGATAACAGAGGCACCACAGGCCAGTCCTTCACTGTTTTCAGGGGGCCCCGTGAACCAAATCTAAACACCCCACAGGCCAGATCAGGGCCCAGGGCCTTGAGTTTGACACCCCTGGCTTAGAGAGAGAGCTGTAAAGCATTATGAAGCTGTATATACATCTAAGTGCTATTGCTACCTGCAATCCATTGTAAGTCTTAGAGAGAGAGCTGTAAAGCATTATGAAGCTGTATATACATCTAAGTGGTATTGCTACCTGCAATCCATTGTAAGTCATACCACTTTTTCCTGAACAATTCTGAAAAATTATCTCCTTTATGCCTTTGCTGAAAGTGTGATTCATAATTGCTCATTTTCTTCTGTACAGGTAGCCCTTGCTTAGTAACCACAATTGGTACTGGCAGCTCTGTTGCTAAGGGCCGCAATTGCCTAAGCAAAATATCATGTGATCACAGTTTACAATTTTATTTCTGCCTTTATTAATACAGCTTGTTGCAAGCCAGTTTTGAAATGCCCGAATGATCACCTATTATGAAGGCCATAAATGCAAGGATTGATTGCAAAACTATTTTTATGTTGTCATAACTTTAAATGGTCATAAAGCAAGGCAGTCAGAAAGTGGGGACTACCTGTACTTTATAATTATTTCTCTTCAATAGTCTCTCTCTCTCTCTCTCTCCAAACCTCAGTTCTTATATCTCTACTACGAATTCTCCTGCCAAAATAATTCTTCTGACTCTACTCAAAACACAAATTTCTTGCCTTTATTTTTAAAGTAAGTGCAAGTCATTTTCTTTCAATTCTTGTTACATTTAAACAGGCTGGTTTCTATTCTTGATTCCTACTCTCAACTGACCAAAGGTCTCTTGCTTTCTTGATCAATATTGACTAATCTTCCTTGCTGCCTCATTTGTGTAAGTCTCTTGTTTGAAGCATGTTTCCTTTTTCCACTAATTCCGTCTCAAAGATGGTATTTTTGGTCATCTTTACCATGTCATCATAAGTTTCAGTTCTAATTTAACTAAGCTTTAAAGAGGGATTGTAGCATTTGCCATTAGTTTTCCGTTTATATTTTTGGAACACATAACATTTTAAGCAACAGCCTGCAAGATGCCATATACATTTAAGCCACAGGGTATATATTGGCAGATTGAAGCTTGACTGTTGAAAACCTACTGTCATCAGGGATTGGTGAAGCCAGGACTGTAGTCTGATTTTTCTCTAGGTCCTTCACTTTGTGTTCCAGGACCTTCAAGCATGCACGGATCTCACGTGTCTATAAAGGGGATAAATGATATAATGAGAAGTTCAGTAGCAATGATTGAATCCTGATCTTATATTTAAGGGAGCTCAGAAACATTGATAATTGTTCTAGGTCAGTGGTTCTCAATCTGTGCCTGTCATGTCATCACAGGGCGTCTGTGAAGCCTTGAAGAAGTTATATGATTTAAATCTTAAGTCTTTGGGATCTGTGGCTACAAAAGGTATTTAAAAGGGGTCCATGGTGAAATAAAAGTTGAGAACCACTGTTCTAGGTTCTATAGGTTGTTTCTAAAAATTATTTCAGAAGAATAAAATAATTATAGGTAGTAGTGACTTAATATTGCCCTTTTTAATTCAAAGTAACTGTAGCACTGAAAAATTAGCTTTACAACCTGTTGTCCCTCTTATAGCCACCGCAGCATCCCTGCAATCATTTGCCCACTTCTTAGTCAAGCAGAGTCAATAGAGAAAGTGGAAGGGAGATTTCAAGTCGCAAACATATACAATGTCTTGCTTAATGACTGTATCACTTAGCGGCAGAATTGCCAGTCCCATTTGTGATAGTTAAGTGAGGCGTACCAGGTAACAAAGTGGGCAGTAGCATGTTTTTATACACTGCTGGGTTTGCTTCTTTCAACAAGCATCAATACATTACACCTGTGATGGCTAACCTATGGCACAGGTGCCAGAGGTGGGCACGCAGAGCCCTCTCTGTGGGCAGGTGCGCTGTCGCCAGCTTCTCTTCTGGTTTCCAGCCTGCTGGTGTTTGCAGGCACCATAGTGCTGGAAAAAGGCCCCCAAAACAGACCATTTTTCGTGGTGTTTTCAGACTGTTTTTAGTCCAAAAAACGGCCTGAAAATGGCCAAAAATCAAGTAAATTAACAGGCCATTTTGGGCCATTTTCAGCTGTTTTGGGGGTTGTTTTCAGCTCAATTTTCAGCTGTTTTTCGCCTGAAAAACGGCCCAAAAATGGTCTGGTTTTTGGCCATTTTTCAAGCTGTTTTCCGACGCTCTAAGTGCCTGTGAAGACTACCTGACTGCACACATGCACACGCGTTCCGGTTTGGGCACTTGGGGCTGAAAAGGTTTACCACCACTGCATTACACCATACAGGTAGTCCTTGACTTACAACAGTTCACTTAGTGACTGTTTGGAGTTATAATGGAACTGAAAAAAGTGATATGACAATTTTTCACATTTACAACCGTTGCAGCATCCCCATGATCAAAATTCAGATACTTGGCAACTTCAGTGATTCCCTTAACAACTGTGACAAGAAAGGTTATAAAATGGGGCAAAACTAACTTAACAACTGTCTTGCACTGCCCCTCCACAATATCAAATAAAGTAAGTATTGAGCATTCAATTTTTCTCACACATGCTTCTACTGTATATCACTCTATTCGGAAAATATATATCATACAAATTAGAACTCCATATTCAAGAAGGGAATGGGACAACTTGTCCCCAGCCAACTTGCTGTGGGACAACTCACCGCGGGATAACTCAAGAGAGACAAAAGGAACAAGTGACTCCACATTCTGTTTCATCCCAGCCTTGAGGATGTCTGACATGAGAAGGTTCAAATCTAAAGCAAGACCAGGTCCCACTGCAATTCACTTGTCCCTCTCTTGAATTATCCCGTGCTGAATTTCCTGAAACAAGCAAAATGTTAAAAAGTGATAATATTTATGTAGTTACTTATCAAGCACATCTAAATTATATTAAAATAATCAAAATATTTTTACAATCCCCAAGGCACATCACAATTTTTGAGCACCCCTAATTTGGAAACTGAAAGTTGAAAAATTTGATATGCCCTACTTGCTGCGAGTCGCCTGCAGCAACCTGTCCTAGACCCATTCAAGCAAAATATTCCATTATGCAAATTATTTACTTTATAATAAGATTTTTCTCTAAACCAACATATTTTTTTCCTATTCACATACTCTTCAATGTCTTGCTGAAAATCATAAAACTGATCTGCATACTCCCAGCAATCGATGCACTTTTCTCACATATCTTTTCTATCAAGATTCTGCTAAACATCTTCCCAAGCACTTTAACTAATCCTGCTGTGGGGAGGGGTATTGCATTCACACAGTTGTGTTTTTCTAGGTATAGAACAATAACAGTATTTTCTTAACAGCCAGATTTGAATGCAATTTTCACGTATTAAGTATTTTGAATGGTCATATTTGGATTTTTCCCAGGAACACCATCTTAACTGGCAGCTTCACTACTTTTCTACATTCTCAAAGGATTTACAGCTTTCTTCTCACCTTTTTTCTTGGGCACTAACTTTAAAAGCATTTAACTCCATTCTTCAAGGTATCATTGTAATTTCCATACAAATCTATAAAATGCTCCTTCAAACATTTTATTTTGCCTGTTATTTCCCATGACTTTATTTCTTTTCATGCATACATTTAAACTCTATCATTCATAATTAAACCCACATCTTCACTTTCATGCATATATTCATCACCATGGCTCTTAAAGATCACGCCCAAGATTCATTCAGCTCTACTAAATGCTTTCCTCTTCTCTTGATTTCACAACCAGCATAACTACTTTTTTTAGTTTGGGAACATCTGGACAGATATACTAAAGTCACTATTCTATATAAGATTTATCTATCCTAGAGACTATCTTGCAAGCCAACAAAATGTTGCCTTCATCCCACCAGTTAGGAGAGTGATGCAGTGTACCAATAGATTCAAGTTACTAGAGGACACTGCTCAAAAAGTGTTTTAGAAATTTTCCATGTAATTAGTATTCAAAAGTAATTATGAAAAGAAAATGCAGCTATTAATGTAATCTTTACGATCTCATTAAAAAAAATCTAATCATCAACAGCTATGAGACTTACATCATGTAGGGCCGTGCATCACATGTGCACGATGGCCAGTTGAATTCAACCTTCTTTTGAGGCCATTTTTCGCCCTCCAGAGGCTTCAGGGAAGCCTCCTGAAGGCTCCGGTGGGCTAAAACCGGCCCTATGAACAAATTGGAAGTCAGTTCCTGAACTTTCGGTTCCCTAGGGCCGATTTTTTGCGCTCTGGGGGCTTCAGAGGAGCCTCCAGGGGAGTGGGGGGGGGGGGAAGCTGCTATTGCCCTCCCCGTACTCCTATAAAGCCTCTGGAGCCTGAAAAATGCATGCCAAAAATGGGGGGGGGGGGTAATATGGATTCATGCACATAGCGTTATGGGTGTGGTACGCCTGCACACGATCTCCCTGCGCTCCCCCCGCTTTTTGGCATACGAGCCAAAAAAAGGTTCGCCATCACTGATGTAGGGCTTTGAAAGTATCATTTTCTTTACTGTCCTCCCAATGTATTAGAGCAGCAAAACATCTTCTGCAACCCTGAAGATATCAAGCAATCAAACAATATGGTATTGTGGACAAAACCTGGCTCACCAAAACAACCGAACTGCTTTGAAGATATAACAAACAGATTAAGCATACAAATAATCACAGTGTACATCAGACTTCCAGCAAACCACGTTGCTTGCTGAGCAGCTCTGAGCAAAAGCAGAACTACAGCCGATACACCCTTGGTCGTAGATTAGAATGGAATATAGTTGGAAGGGACTTTGGAGGTCTTCTACTCCAATCCCATGCTTGGGCAGGAAACCCTAATGGTTAGCCAACATCTTCTTAAAAACTTCCAGTGTTAGAGCATTTACAACTTCTGGAGGCAAGTTGTTCCACTGATTAATTGTTCTGTCAGGAACTTTCTCCTTAGTTCTAAGTTGCTTCTCTCCTTGATTAGTTTCCACCATTGCTTCTTGTCCTGCCCTCAGGTGCTTTGGAGAATAGCCTGACTCCCTCTTCTTTGTGACAGCCCCTGAAATATTGGAAGACTGCTATCATGTCTCCCCTACTCCTTCTTTTCATTAAACTAGACATACCCAGTTTTTAAAACTGTTCATGTTTTAGCCTCCAGTCTCCTAATCATCTTTGTTGCTCTTCTCTCCACATCTTTTTTACACCATGGAGACCAAAATTGGATGCATTATTCCAAGTGTGGCCTTACCAAGGCATTATAAAACGGTATTAACACTTCACGTGATCTTGATTCTATCCCTCTGTTTTTGCAGCCTAGAACTGCATTGGCTTTTTTGGCAACTGCTGAACACTGCTGGGTCATATTTAAATGATTGTCCACTAGGACTCCAAGATTCCTCTCACAATTACTACTATCAAACAAGGTACCATATACTGTACCTGTGCATCTGGTTTTCTTGCCTAAATGTAGAACTTTACTTTTTTCACCATTGAATTTCATTTCATTATAGGCCCAATGTTTAAGTCTGTCAAGATCCTTGGGTATCTTAAGCCTATCTTCTGGAGTGTTGGCTATTCCTGCCAGCTTGGTGTCATCTGCAAATTTGATGAGTTCCCCACCTATCCCCTTGTCCAAGTCATTGATGAAAATGTTGAAGAGTACTGGGCCTAAAACAGAGTCTTGGGGGTACTCCACTGCATACTTTCCTCCATGTAGATGCAGTTCCATTGAGGACTACACGTTGAGTGCGGTTGGTCAGCCAGTTACGAATCCATCTGGTGGTGATGCTGTCTACCCCACATTCTTCTACTTTATTTAGTAGTAGGTTATGGTCTACCTTATCAAATGCCTTACTGAAGTCCAAGTAAACTATATCAACGGCATTCCTCTGGTCCACTAATTTTGTCACTTTGTCAAAGAATGCAATACGATTTGTCTGGCCTAATCTGTTTTTGATAAACATATGTTGGCTTTTGGTTATTACTTTGTTTGCTTCTTTTACATTTCAAAAACCAGATAAAAAAGAGGAAGACATAGCGTTAATTACAGCATGAGATTGGAATGTTTTTGGATAAACCCATCTTGATGCTATTCTCATTATTGATCCTTTTCCACTAGGTCAGCATGCTAGCTGTACTATATTGTTTGCTTATTTGTTTGTTTGTTTGTTTATTTAGGATTTATAGGCCGCCCTTTTCCCTGAGGGGACTCAGGGCGGATTACAATCATTAGGGAGGGGGTGCAATTCAAAATAAACAATATGTGAGCAAAATAAAATAATAAAAACACAACTTGCATTCAACATTCAACACTCGGGTGGGACAAATTAGAGGCTTATCCCCAGGCCTGTTGGGATAGCCAGGTCTTGAGGGCTGCGCGGAAGGCCTGGACGGTGGTGAGGGTGCGTATCTCGACGGGGAGATCGTTCCACAGGGTCGGAGCTGCAACAGAAAAGGCTCTCCTCCGTGTAGTCGCCAGTCGACATTGACTGGCGGATGGAATTCGGAGGAGGCCCAGTCTGTGCGATCTTATCGGTCGGAGGGAGGTAATCGGCAGAAGGCGGTCTCTCAAGTACTCAGATCCACTACCATGAAGGGCTTTAAAGATGGTCAACTGCACCCTGAAGCGCACCCGGAGATCAACAGGTAGCCAGTGCAGCTCGCGGAGGATGGGTGTTATGTGGGCGAACCGAGGTGTGCCCACTATCACTCACGCGGCCACATTCTGAACTAACTGCAGTCGCCGGATGCACTTCAGGGGCAGCCCCATGTAGAGCACATTGCAGTATTCCAGCCTAGAGATCACAAGGGCTCGAGTGACTGTTGTGAGAGCCTCCCGATTCAGGTAGGGTCGTAACTGGCGGACCAGGCGAACCTGGGCAAATGCCCCCCTGGTCACAGCCGACAGATGATGGTCGAGAGTCAGCTGTGGATCCAGGAGGACTCCTAAGTTACGAACCCTATCTGAGGGGTATAAAATTTGACCCCCCAGCCTGATAGATGGAACATTAGCCAAATTGTTGGGAGGGAAACACAACAGCCACTCGGTCTTGTCCGGGTTGAGTACCAGTTTGTTAGCGCTCATCCAGTTCTTAACGGCCTCAAGACCCTGGTTCATCATGTCCACCGCTTCATTGAGTTGGCACGGGGCGGACAGATACAATTGCGTATCGTCCGCATATTGATGGTATTTTATCCCGTGCCTCCGAATGATCTTGCCCAGCGGTTTCATGTATATGTTAAATAGTAGGGGGGATAAGACCGAACCCTGCGGCACCCCATATTTTAGGGGCCTCAGGGACGATCTCTGCCCCCCGACCAACACCGACTGCGACCTGTCTGAGAGGTAGGAGGAGAACCACTGCAAGACAGTGCCTCCCACCCCCACCTCCCGCAGTCGTCGCAGAAGGATACCATGGTCGATGGTATCGAAAGCCGCCGAGAGGTCAAGGAGAACCAGGATGGACGCATGGCCTCCATCTCTGGCCCTCCAGAGATCATCGGTCAATGCGACCAAAGCGGTTTCTGTGCTGTAACCGGGTCTGAAGCCGGACTGGAAGGGGTCAAGGTAGCTAGCTTCCTCCAAGGCCCGTTGAAGCTGGAAGGCCACCACCTTCTCAACAACCTTCCCAACAAAGGGAAGGTTAGAGACAGGACGGTAGTTATTTAAAATGGCTGGATCCAAGGATGGTTTCTTCAGGAGGGGTCTCACCACCGCCGTTTTAAGTGCGGCGGGGAAGTGCCCCTCCCGAAGGGAGACGGTTATGACCGCCTGGATCCAGCCACGTGTCACCTCACTGCTGTTGGCAACCAGCCAGGAGGGACACGGGTCCAGAATACAGGTGGAGGCACTCACAGCTCGAATGGCCTTGTTCACATCCCCAGAGGCAACATCCTGAAACTCAACCCAGAGATGGTTTGCCAAGTGATCCTCTTGTGTCCCGGCTGGATCTGCAGCGGTGGAGTCCAAGTCCGACCGAAACCGAGCAACTTTGTCCGCTAAGAATTGGGCATAATCCTCAGCTCTACCCTGCAAGAGTTCCCCCGTATCCCTCCTATTTAGGAGGGAACGGGTTATCCTAAACAGGGCGGCTGGGCGGGACTCAGCGGACGCAACCAAGGTGGCAATATGAGATCTTTTTGCTGCCCTAAGTGCCCTGATGTACTCCTTGGTGCAAGTTGTTAGGAGTGCTCGGTTCGACTCGGACTTATCGGACCACCACAAGTGCTCTAGGCGTCTCCTCCGGCGCTTCTTCTCCCGGAGCTCCTCGGTGAACCAAGGAGGTCTCCGGGAACCGCTGACCCGAAGGGGCCGTAGTGGCGCAATCCGGTCAAGAGACTCCGATGCCGCCGAGTACCAGGCAGCAGCCAGAGTCTCCGCCGAACTGTGGGCGAGGGTATCAGGAATAACCCCAAGCTCCGTCTGGAACCTCAAAGGGTCCATCAGTCGCCTGGGGCGGAACCACCTGGTCGGTTCCTCCTCCCTACGGTGGGGGTTTGGCCTCCGGAAGTCAAGCCTCAGTAGGCAGTGGTCTGACCACGACAGGGGTATGGTCTCATTACCCCTCAGACCAAGATCACACATCCACTGCTCCGAGAGAAATACGAGGTCGAGCATGTGACCCGCTGAGTGGGTCGGGCCCCGAATTACCTGGGTCAAGCCCATGGCTGTCATGGAAGCCATGAACTCCTGCGCCCCATCAGAGTGTTCACCGAGCGATGGCAAATTGAAGTCCCCCAGAACCATAAGCCTGGGGAATATTTGAGATACAACCAGTGAATAAATAATCTGAGTTATCTGGGCCACTGTCTCCTGTCTGATTCTCCCCCTGTTGCCATCCAGGATCAATTCAGCTTGTTGTGAATGTTTCATTGCCAGGGGACTTTAAGCAGTTCATGTGTGGGGGAGGGGGAGGTATATTATACAGTTAGTAGGGAATGCAGTTGATGTATTTAAGTGGGTACTTTTAATCACTAAAGGGAGCAAAATCAGAGTTTTTACAGAAGAAAGGAAAAATACTTCACTATTATTTATATATACATGGAGGGAGGGAGGTAGGGAGGGAGGGAGAAAGAGAGAGAGGGAGGGAGAGGGAGAGAGAAAATGAGAACAAAATAAGTGGATTATCAACCCCAAAGTGCTCAGAAAGAAGATCATGATACCATTTGGAAGAATCCATCAGTAGGATCAGGGAAGTTATTGGATTTTGCTAATCCACACTGTGGGACAAGAGCCACGCTTTCAACATCTTCATTGTCTGACTCATCATCTTTCTGTGGGAAAAAAGATAAAACAAAAGAAAATCAGGTACAGTATGTATGAAAGCACATATACCTCATGCGTGGTAGATATATGTGACCACAGGGACACTGCAATGCAAGTGCAAGGACTGGTTAAAAGTCACCTTTTTCAGTGCTGTTGAAATGTTGACTGGTCACTAAACATGATTGTAAATTGAGGATTACATGTAGTTGAATGCTACATTATATAAATTGTCAACAGATACAGAAAATATAAAAACTATATATTTTCACTATTTACTTAATCTTTAATCTAGAATTCACTTGTGATGACTGAAATGAAACTGGGTTTTACCTCTTCCTGGTTGTATAAGATATGGCTATAATTTGCAAAGTTTGTGCAGGCTTTTATGCATGGATTCAGAGTTTAATGCTACTGCTTAACCCAAAAAGTCCATTTTGCTAACAAGTACTTTTAATGTATATCATTTTATAGAATTTGGAGAGAAAAAAGATGACTTTTGCAACCTGGCATGCCTGGCTCAGGAATTCCAGGAAGAGAAGTCCACAAATCTTCAAGTTGCCAAATTTGGAAACCCCTCAGCTAGACAATAGAATTTCCTCCCTTGGAAATTCTATGTCATTGCTATAACTCAGTCGTCCTCAAACTATGGTCGCATGAAATAAATGTTTTTTTCAGAAGACACCAAGAACTGGCACAGCACTTTCAAAGGTCTTAGGGAATCATGAGTTTCCAAAAGCAAAAAAGTCTCCTTTCTCAAAATGTAAGAGAAAGTAGTAGAATAATTGCTACTATTTAATTAGAGATAAATGCTTTGGCCGATTAAAACTTTAACCATGTATTACAATTATCCAGCCCTGCTTAATTAGTATGGTTTTGCTCTAAGAACCACAATTATGTTCTGAGAATAGTTGAACCAATTCTCTTCCTTTCTTTAGAAATTTTTAGAAAGCTATTTATTAATTGGAAATAAAAGTATTTTTCATCGAATTGTGAAACCAGTACCCTTTCTAACAAAAACCACTGGCAACTGGAATCAGTCCTCTTCCGAGTTAAAAAAATTTTTTTTTTAAAAAAAATTGAATAACGAATAATACTTATTCAGTATACAGGGATTGAAGAATTTTGGAAGTTTAAGGAAAGTCGAGAGAACCAAGTTTGGGTTAGTGTTTAAGGCATTACCTAGATAATGGGAGACTAATTTCTAGTTCCATCTTCAGCACACATTTAATTGGATGACTTTGAGTCAATTATTTTCTCTCAGCCTACAGAGGAAACCGCTTCCAAAGTGTTGCCAAGAAAACTGCAATGACATCTCCAGACAGTTGCCAAGAGACAAGACTGAGTCAAAGGGACAAAAAAAAAGGAAAGTCCACAATACAGGCATAATGAATATAGATTGAGTGGCAACTGGTGAGACAATAAAAAGCATGCATAAATACGTATGTAAATAATTTTATACCAACCCATTTGCAAACCTCCTCCGAGACAAAATTAAAATCTGCTCTTCCACTGCAATTCCATTTCAAAAGACTCAATCAGGCCCACATTCTTATTTTGGATCCAGGTCAGCTCTCCCTATTGATGTTAATCAATCATCTTGCCTCTAGATTAGATTGTGAAGCTGCCACTGACCCTTGGCCACCTGGGAGTACTATTCCCATCAGAGTGCAGCCAGCATCAATTACTAGGAATTGTAGCGTCCCTGGTTGAGGGTGGCTCCCATATCTTTCCTGTTTCAATTTTTGTCACTTCAGGCTGACAGGCATTGTGTGCTGTTGTGGCTGGCTGGGGAATTGAACACACATTTTGAAATTGCTATAGTGGAGAAACACTGCCTTGAATTTTCTTTGGGATGACACTAAGAGTTCAGGCTTGCCAACAATCATGCCAAGAAAAGTAAAGGGGAGGGGGGGGGCTATAGGTATGTAGAAGAGGGGAGAAGAAATGAAATAAAATGGAGTGTAGGAAGCGCACGCCCTCCCCCATATTTTGGGGAATATTAAAATGAGGCAGAATATTATATTTCTCCAAAGGAGAAATAAAGAAATATGCTCTTAAAGGCTGAAATCAGCCCGTCTTCCTGCTATTGGAAAATAACCTCCAGCAGATGCCTGAAGTCTTTTATAGATGGATATTTTGTACTTATTAAGAAAGACTGGGCCAATCTATCCATACATAAAACAACTTCCACTCCAGCTGATGGGGTTAAGAATTTACAGCCCCAATTCTAAGAAAGAGGACATAACCTTTAGGACATAATAGGATTTAACCCACCACCATTATTATAGCAAAAGGCACAGAACTCACTACATTTCACAACCCCCTGGAGCACTTCAAGATCCCCATAAAAATCCACCCATGCTTAAAGCCATACTGTCCCAAAACTGGATGCTGTTGTTGGTTCTGCTCATCAATAAACCTTCTTTTTTAAGCAGCCTCAATTTATGGAGGGCAGGAGAAGATTGCAGCTGAGGGGGTCCAGAGGTGAAGGGGAGGAAGGCGCACCACCTCTGGAAAGGTGATGGGAACGAAAGGCAAAGGGTCGGCCGCCATTTTAAATATGATTGTTAAAATTCTTCCTATTTGTTTTAAACTCTTCCCATTCTGTGCTGGAAGAGAAGAGGCAGAAGGCTTTCCTCCATGTCAGCATGAGAGGACCTTCTATCTCCCCGGGGAGGAAGAGAGGCAACTGAGGGAGCCACCCAGATTAAAGGGGAGGAAAGAGGATGTGTGAATGGGTCCAGTGGTGAGAGGAACTTGCGAGTCAAGAGGGAAAAGGGAATGAGCCGTTGGGTTTCACTAGAGGAGGGGTGGTGGTGGTGGTGGTGGTGAGAAAAGCCACCAATTTGCGACGGGGGGAAGGGGAAAGAGAACAGCCTGCAGGAATCGGGGGAGGGCGAGGCGAACGGCCGTTGGTGCCAAGGGAGGGGCAAACGCGACCGTTGTGGGCGGAGCTAAGTCGTGCGTCGAAAAGGGGCGCGCGGGTGGCGTTCTCACCTCTCTCAGCTCCAACGTTCGGTCCCTCATAGCTTTGTTTCTATTTTATTTTTCGCACCTCGCAGATGAACCGGCGGAAAGGGTGTGGGGGGGAGGGAAGAGAACGGAGGGTAACCCACAGCGCAGGCGCAAGAAAAGCTCGCAAGTTCTTAGCCGGCTCCTCCTTCCTTGGCAGCTCGATAGCTTGAGGGCAGAAATCCCCCGCCTCGGCCTGAGAATAACTTTAGTAGCACACGCCGTCTCGCTCTGCGCGTGCGCACCTGCGTCCTCCTACCTTCCGAGGATCCCCTTTTCCTGATTCTTTCCCCCGCCCCAACAGCCAATAGAGAAACCGAAACAACCAAACCGGAAATATATCAGAACCCAATAATGAATGTAGAACTGTGCGAGGGTGCCAATCTAGACACGGCTGCCCCTTTTCTCTCTCGACCGGAAGTTGGTTCAAGTATTCAAAAAACAGGAAGTAATGTCAGACTGCCGGGCTAAAACGTTCCTTTTGCGGATTTAAAATATGGCTGTCGCCGGAAGTCCTTTTTACGCAACCGGAAGGCTTCAATCTAAAACGCCATAGATAACGTAAATTTGTAGAGCGTCTCTTGCAATCGAGACTTTTGCTAATCCAGGTTTATACGCCAAATAACGGCAGTTTATCTGAAAAGATGAAATAGTCAAATATATTTTCTTGCCCACAATCGTTAAGCAACCGCACTTTCCGTCTCTACACAATTTTAAACAAAGTATTGTCTTACCACCAATCAAAAAGCAACACTCTCACAAACTTCTTAGCTCACAAAACAGCTACCTTTTCCACAGCTTCCTTTTGACTGTTTCTAGAGATAAAACATTAAGAAATCAAGAACAAGAAAGATGTTGTACCAGTTTTAAACTAAAACTAAAAAACATTTAATAATAAAAAAAGAAAAAGAAATCAAGAACATGGCATCCAGCCCTCTCAATTCCTGGTAAATAGATGGGGAAGAAATGGAGGTAGGGACAGATTTTATTTTCCTGGGCTCCAAGATCACTGTAGATGGGGATTGCAGCCAAGATATTAAAAGACGTTTGCTCCTGGGGAGGAAAGCATACTAAAAACCAGAGACATCACCCTGTCAACAAAAGTGCATATAGTCAAGACTATGGTTTTCCCAACTGCAATGTATGGCTGTGAAAATTAGACCATAAGAAAGGCTGAGCGCCAAAGAATGGAGGCCTTTGAACTCTGGTGCTGGAGAAGACTCCTGCGAGTTCCTTGATTGCAAGGTGATCAAACGGGTCAGTCCTAGAGGAGATCAACCCTGACTGCTCTTTAGAAGGCCAGATCCTGAAGATGAAAGTCAAATACTTTGGCCACCTAATGAGAAGGAAGGGCTCACTGGAGAAGAGCCTAATGTTTGGAAAGATTGAGGGCAAAAGAAGAAGGGGATTACAGAGAATGAAGTGGCTGGATGGAGTCACCGAAGCAGCCAGCGTGAACTATGAGGATGGTAGAGGATAGGAAGGCCTGGAGAAACGTCGTCCATGGGATCGGGATGGGACGGACACGACTTCGCAACTAACAACAACAAGAGATAAGAAATTAAGCCTGTAAGTACCATGATGACAAAAAGATTTAGGGGCTGAATTTTTTTCAGGATGTTAGCTGTTGAAAAGAAAAAACAAAATAGCTGCTTCTATTTGTGAATGCAACAAGCAGCCTCCACCTCCACCTCTTCCTTTAATTCTCCTCATCCTGTAATTGCATAGTAATACTAATCCTGTTATATTGTTATGGTCCATTGAGTCAACTGTGGAAAGAAAATTCGATTCAGAAATAATTTTATTCATGCACTGTGAATTTTTTTTAATCATCAACATGACTTGCCAATAGCTGAAAGAAATTATGTTGCAAAAATTTTAAAAATGCAATATTGAGACTTAGCTTCTTTCAGCTGATGATTAACAGCCAGGTGGAAACTGATAAGCCCACATCTGTCTCAAAAAATTAGTAAACAGGTAAGATCCATTCAAGATACAGAGCTTTCACAAACGTACAAAATCAGCACATAGGCACACACAAAAATGAGGAAGATCTTACGCGCTCAGCAAAGTTAGATAAGATCATTAACCCAGCAGAGCGACACGTCTGCTAAATTAAACATTTCAAAGGCCACGTTCACTCACCTTCCAAAAGACCCCCTTTCCTGTAAATATTACATAGAAATGTGCAACAAAAACTGACAGCAGAAAAAGACCACTGGCAACCAGAGGAAAGGATCTTTCATTAATTAGCAATAGAAATAGCACTTAGACTAATATACTGCTTCACGATGCTTTACAGTCCTCTAAGCAGTTCAAAGAGCCAGCATATTATCCCCAACAATCTGGCTCCTCATTTTACTAACCTCAGAAGGATAGAAGGTTGACTCTACTTTGAGCCTGGGAGAATTGAACTGCTGGCAGCTGGCAGTTAGCAGAAGTGTCCTACAATACTGCATTCTAACCACTCCACCACCACGGTTCTTAATTAAAAGGTGTAATCTCTGGTATCCTGAAAGGAATCTTTTCCTGAATACTATCGCCTTTGACCTGTTTTATTCTCTTTGTGTGGAAAGAATTTCCATAACCTGAGGGGATTTTTAATGGTTTTGGTTGAGATGTCTGTCAGCTTCCTATCAGCTTCATCTAAAATATCAAACTTTTGGCTGAAAGACTCAAAGTGTTTTTTAATTTTATTTTGTGACCTGGAGTTTCCTGGAGTCAGACCCAAAATGTGGTCTGGCTAGGAGGCATCATGGAGTCATTTACCTTATAAGAATACAATTCCATAATTTCTAATAGGTGTATTGTGCTGGTTGATTATGTGCTGTCAAGTTAATGTCAACTCGGACCAACTACATAGGTACAATAGATTTTCTCCATTCTGATCTGACTTTAACCTGATCTTTCAAGTCTTCTAATGGTGCTACCATTAATTTCTGGTTGTCGTCTTCTATTTTGTCTTTTCTACCATCAAAGTCTTTTCTAGAGAGCTAGATTTTTGTGTAATGTCTCCAAAGTAGGATAGTTTGAACCTAATTATTGTTTCTTGAGTGAGAACTCTGGTCTTCAGTCATTTGATAATCCATCTCATTGTTTTCTTGGCTTCCCATGATGTTCTCATTGAGCCTATCACCAATGTTCAAAAGCATCAATATTCTTCCAAGCTTGCTTCCTCAATATCCAACTTTCACTTCCATAGAGTTTTACAGAGAAATGCCACTGCTTGTGCTATTATTTTTGTAGTTAGAGATACAGCATTTGAATATTTTTTCCCAAGGTCTTCACGGATGTTCTACCAAATGCTATTGTGTGGTATATTTCTTGACTGCTAATTTCTTTGCTATTGATAGCTGATTCTAAAATACAGAAACTATCACTTCTATATCATTTAATGTGCTAACAAAGGTTAATTAGTATGTGGCATATTTGAAACACTGTAGAAATCACGCAGAGTTAAGCTAGTTTGCTCATTCCATAGTTTATCAAATAAATTGTAATTTATTGAGCCAATGCAATGGTAAACTGTGGTTAAATACTGCAAGAGCTGAATTCATCTATCAGTTTGCTTAACTGGCCTATGTTAAATTAACTACAATTTACTGTGTTTACCTAATATTCTAATATAATATAATAGATTATATATTTAATATAAAATACAGCATTTTGCCTTAGAAATCATGAGCTGACATTGTATACCTTCCTAAGTCAAAATCAAACAAACCCTGAGATGTTTTAGTGTAGTATATGGATAAGACTACTAATGACTGATTATTAATACTACTTATTCTGATTACTCCATCTCATAGGACCTGTAGGGTTGGAAAATAAAAAAGCAGCTGGACTACTTTGCCCCTGAGAAAATATTAAACAATTCTGGGTTTCTAAGAAAAAAAGGATAGTTGAACCCTGTTAGAAGAATATGAGGTTTGGTTCTGAACCAAGGTTGAATAAGAACAACACTGGACTGGCTACATGAAAAGGAAGCAGTTTGAGAGCATAAAAACAGGATTCGGGATAGCTACCATTACGCGTTCTGAGGTAAGTAATATTTATAGGGAAAGTGGTTCTTTGGGAGGTGTGTGCATGTGCCCGCTCAAATATTTATTCTGGTAGATGTGCAGCTTTGGTGGAAAGGTTTTCATCTTACTTTGCGGAGTGTGTGGAGCTTCCTCCCTTTTGTGTGTGCTAACTTTAAAGGTGCCACATTTGCGTGTTCAGAAAAGTGGAGTATCTTAAAGGATTTTACCTGTTTGCTTATTCTTTTGAGGCAGATGCAGTGAAATTAGTTTCAGCCTGGCAGTTACTTATCACCTGAAAGAAGGTTAAGTGATCCTGGTTTTGGTTGCTTGCAAGTCACGTTGATGATTAAACGGAGTTTATAGGGAGTGCATGAAAAAAATCATTTTTGAATTGAATTTTCTTCCATCAACCCCTAATCCATTTCCACATACCGCACGCATTGGAAGTAGGCCTGTTTGAAAACCATTCTGAATGATATTTTTTAGAATACAGGTAGTCCTCAACTTATGACCACAATTGAGCTCAAAAATTCTGTTGCCAAGCGAGGCAGTTGTGAAGTGAATTTTACCTCATTTTATGATCTTTCTTGCCATAGTTGTTAAGTGAATCACTGCAGTTAACTTAGTAACACAGTTTTTAAGTTAATCTGGTTTCCCCATTGACATTGCTTGTCAGGAGGTCGCAAAAGATGATCACGTGACCTTGGGATACTGCAACCGTCATAAATATCTGTCAATTGCCAGGTATCTGAATTTTGATCGCATGACTATGTGGATGTTGCAATGGTCATAAATGTGAAAAAGGATCATAGCTATTTTTTCAGTGTTGTTGTAACTTCAAATGGTCACTAAATGAACTGTTGTAAATTGAGGGCTACCTGTAGTGTTGCAAAGGCAGAAGGAGATAACGGGATATATATATAACACATAGTGTAGTTAGAAAGATTTTCTTCTTTCTCTTTCAAAATACTAAAGTTTGTACATGTTTGACGAAGGGAGTTGAGTGGCTTAGTGGTAGCTTTACAAAACTGGAAAATTTCACGTTGCTGCTTCTGACCCAGAAAACACCCTGCTCTGATGAAATTACACAGAAAACAAAAAGTTGTGTTGAGAGATGCTTAGTCATAAGAAACTGAAGGATGTTAGTAATTTTTTCTAATTTTGCAACTGAATTCTGTCAGCCCTATCCTAGCAAGAGTCACTGGGTTAGCTTTCTTGATACGTTAAGATGATAATGGTACTCTGTAGTGTCACATCTTGGTTTATTAGCAACACTGTGTTATTAACATAGATTAACAGTGACGTGGATTAAGACCTTTCAAAACAAACGGAAGTGTGCTAGGTGACATGCTGTAACATTCAGTCATAGTGCGTCATTGATGACCAATTCTTGGAAGATTGTGAAAAATATGTATCCAGGCTTTTGGGAAACAGGGTTTTGTGAACTAGATGTTTTGACTGAGGCTTCCAGAGAGCATGATCGGGAAGCAAACTCCTTGTCTCTGTAAAAAATCCTTTTATTAATTTACTGTGAATTCTGCTCACTCACATCCAGCAAAGTCTTTCAAGGGAGAATTTACAGTCACAGACCTTATCTGGCTTGGTGAGCTGACAGGCTGATATCTGCAAAGAGACTTGACAAAGACTGAGTGGCTTTGGATGTTGCCCCCGAAGGACTGTTCGGACAGTCCATCCTTAACCCTGGGGGGAGAAAATTTACGCCCCTCAGAGAGGGCTCGCAATTTGGGAGTCCTCTTGGATTCGCAGCTGAAATTGGAACATCATCTGTCGGCTGTGACCAGGGGGGCCTTTGCCCAAGTTCGTCTGGTGCATCAATTGCGGCCCTATTTGGACTGGGAGGCACTTCTAACGGTCACTCATGCCCTTGTCACCTTGAGGCTGGATTATTGTAACGCGCTCTACATGGGGCTACCCCTGAAAAGCGTTCGGAGACTGCAGTTAGTTCAGAATGTGGCCGCGCGGGCGATATTGGGTGTGCCGAGGTACACCCATGTTACACCTATCCTCCGTGAGCTGTACTGGCTACCTATTGGTCTCCGGACTCAATTCAAGGTGTTGGTTATTACCTTTAAAGCCCTACATGGCTTAGGGCCAGGATACCTTCGAGACCGCCTCCTGACACATACCTCCCAGCGGCCAGTAAGATCCCATAGATTGGGCCTCCTTCAGATGCCGTTGGCCAAACAATGTCGGCTGGCGGGCCCTCGGAGGAGTGCCTTCTCGATGGCTGCTCCAACTCTTTGGAACCAGCTCCCCCCGGAAATCCAGATCATTCCCACTCTGATGGCCTTCAGGAAAGCCGTAAAAACTAGGCTGTTCCGGCAGGCCTGGGGCTGTTGACCTCACTGTTGAGGTCCAGTCCCGACTAGAATGAATGTATGAGGGGTGTCTGTTGTTTTAAATTGTTTTGTCATTATGTGTTTTTTTATATTTCTTGTAAGCCGCCCAGAGTCCTTCGGGATTGGGCGGCATATAAAAACTCCAAATAAATAAATAAATAAATAAATAATAAAGAGTCTCAGCGAGTCACGAACCAATGAAGTGAACTAGTTGTCTCCTGTAAACTCCACTCCCCTTTCACTCCTCTTTTATTTTCTTTGGGAGGGGCCATTTATCGTCCACCTGTGGTCTTACTCCCAAGTCGACCCCTGTTCTTTAGCTGTTCCCTTCGTCTGGCAACTCTGTGCATGTGCACACTGGGAACAGGCTCCAGCTGTTCATTTGCCTCACTGATGTCTGACTTTGAAGGCAGCTGATAACTGGCATACGGCTCTGGCCCCCTCTCTGCCATCCACACAGAGCCCTCATCAGAGCCTTCCCCAGACTTCAAGACTGGCCCATGTTCCTCCCCAACCTTCTCACTGTCTGAATCTGCTACCAGCTCTGCTGGCTGCTGGCTGCTGGCAGGCCACAACACTAGATTTGATTTCAGCAGGTATCTTCTAATATTCTCACAAAGACTATTTTTTATTTATTTTATTAGTCGATTTTGATCATGCTCCTCTGAAGGAAGGCTTCTCTGAGCAGTTTAGCCAGAGCTCGGATTGGAGTCTTATTAATTTTTTAAAAATACAAAGCAACCAAACTGCACGGAAAGTCACATGAATAATTCAAAGCTTTTTTAAAAAACCTATTTTTAACAGCTAAGAAAGAAACTCTATCGGCCTGCCGTCCCCAAATATAACATTCCATTAATTAATTATCTGCTGGTAGAGTGAGATCCAAAGGCAGGTTTGCTTGGTGGTATATGATACATGCCAATGCCAAGCAATTTGATTTTAGGCAAAGGCTCAAAATAGTTGTCTGCAATCAAGAGCTGCAGGTGGAATTGGCAAGATCTAGAAGCATATGTGTGTGTGTATGTGTGGTCAGTTTATAAGCATTCCTCTCTGAAATCTGAAGCAATTTAGCTGATGTCCTGCCTCTTTATATTCTGTTTATATAAATAGAGATTTGCAAAGACATCATCATTCTCCAGTGTATAACTGCTCTCTCCCCCAGCATCTCTCTCACTCACTCACTCTCCCTCCCTCTATTTCCCCCCCCCCCCAAACAGATGCTGTAAAGAAGAAGAGATTTGGAAAGTACTACCTCTGAAGGATTAGAGCTGAGATCCTTTTATTAATATTAAGGGCTGGGGGAGGGGAGAAGAGATAAGAGAGGAAGAATTAACATCCAGGTTTGAGTTTCTGTTATTAATTTATTTAATTTAGCTGCTTCACAGGTGAAGGTTTTCAAGCTTGGTTGCTAGGAGGGCTGAAGGAAGTTTGGCTGCGTCAGGCCAGTCCCTTTGCTGGCGGCTTGCCTGCGGTCTGTGTCAATAGCGCAGCGAGTGACTCAGGAGGTTGGGAAGCTGCATGGTGGGAGCAGGGATGAATGGAGCCCTACAGCCAAGGTGGGAGAGGGAGGGGGCTAGAAGGGAAGCAAGGGCGCTGTGCTTTACCGGGCAGGTTACCGAATATTATGACACAGCAGGAACAACTTACTTGTGGTGATGCGCTAAGGTTATTGTCTTAGACACTCAGACATCCACAATACAGGGAAGTTGGCATCCAAGTAAGCTGCAGGTATGTTAGCGAAGTCTGACAACAACACTGCATGAGAGAATAAGATCGCTCCACACTCTTAATGTTTAGGACTGAAATGTTCAAAGTGCATCCCGAATCTGCTCCATTGTCAGCAGCCCGAAAGAAAGTCAAGTCTGCTTGAAACACTGCACTCTTTCACAGATCTAGTTTAATGGGAATAATACCATCCCCACGGTGTGGAGTGTGGTGCTGTTGTATTCCAACCTGTGGTTCGTGGGAAATAAAAACCTAGTGGTTAATCATATCAACCGTGATTATCCCCACCTCCCCTGCCACCCACACCCCTCCTCCTCTGCCCTTCTGGTGTTTTAGAGGGTTTTGATTATAAAAGTAATAAATAAGAAACTACAAAGAGGGGAATGCTCCTTGTTTTTATTTTTCAGACTATCTCTGGGGCCCTAGGTTGGTTCCAGAGGCTCTTGAACAAAAATGTGGATGTCTGAAGATCAGAATGTGGCTTAGAAGTGGCTCATTTACACAGAAAATAGGTAAGCCTAGAGAACATCCTGAACTATTGGCAGGGATATCTTTAGCATTTTACCTACTTGCCAAGGAATGTTGCTGCTTAACACCTGGCAGGGCAACCATTTTGTAAGAAAGCCAATAATCCTGTCTTAATTATATCCAGGGGTGGGTTTGGACCAGTTTGGACTAATTCTGGCGAATAGATAGCTCCGACTAACAACTGGGAACAAACCGGTAGCTCCGACTATCAGCTGGAAGCAAACCAGTAGCTCCGACTATCAGCTGGGAGCAAACCGGTAGCTCTGACTAACAGTTGGGAGCAAACTTGTAGCTCCAACTATCAGCTGAGAACAAACCGATAGCACCGACTATCAGCTGGGAGCAAACCAGTAGCTCCGACTATCAGCTGGGAGCAAACCAGTAGCTCCGACTATCAGCTGGGAGCAAACCGGTAGCTCCGACTATCAGCTGGGAGCAAACCAGTAGTTCCAAGTAACAGCTGGGAGCGAGCCTGTTCACTCTGACTTTGAAGTGGGCCCGCCCACCTGCCCCTGTGCTATGCTTACCTATATTCCCTTTTCTGAAGCCCAGCTGATCAGCATGTGGATTGCCATGACCCAACTGTTTTCCTCACCAGCAGTAATGCTAAAGGTGAGTTTTTGATAAACTGTGCCCGTGTGTGCAGTGAACTGGTTGTCAAACAGGTAGGATCCCATCCCTGATTATATCCTATATACTAGTTGTATCCCAAAAGTCTGGGAAAAGCCACAATGGTTTAACCACATTCTGTAAAAAATAAATAACATACATTTGAGTGCCTGTTAAGCCATGATTTATAAACCATGTGTCAACTTGTAAAGCGTTTCCATTACTATTATCAAGTTGACATAAAAAAAGAGAGAAAAGGGAGGAGAATGCCCTGCATACCTTTGGCCAGAGTCAAGTCTCATATTTCTACAGTTAGCATGTGAAATGCGCACGTTCATAGCCTGCCACAGCACCTTGTTGGTGGATGTGATTTGTGATATAGACAGAAGGGAGGGGATACAGGGGTAAAGTTCAGATGCCATAAAATGGAAATCAGTTTCAGCTCCGCAGAAGAACATGCCAAAATGTTGATCCTAATAAATGAATTGATTTCTTTTGAACTTTGTCTCGAGGCTCGTAAATTAATTAGGTCATCTTTTGGAAACTTCACACCATGGGGTTCTGAATTCATGCAGAACATTAGACTAATACACTGTATTGTTGCTTCGCTTGATGTGTGATCCCAGTCAACTCGATGGCACTTCATTCAGAAACCCTGAACGGTCCTTTTCCTCTTTCTAAATAAAGTGATTGGTATCCACATTCATCAGTGTGAGTGAGTGCCAAGCTGCCCGGGGGGATCTTAAGACAGCATGGTAGCTTGTCCTCATCTCGATGGTGTAGTTACATTATTTTAGGCTTGAATTTCAAATGGATCTTGATGTTTCTTATTTCAAAAGGTGGTAAGCCAGCTGGTGCTGCATTTGGAGATCCCTCGTTCTGCAGCGTACAGCTGGGGACACCTGCCCTCCAATCCTATCCTGGTGACATTCCTTCCTCCTAATTTTGCTCTTGGGCGTATTGATATGCATGTCACTCCACCTTTACTCTACCGCAGATCTCCTAACCTGCTGCTGAAAACTAATTTCTGTTATATAAACCCAGGAAACCTCTTCTGGGCGTTTGACTGCAATCCCTCTGCATGAGCTGGGCATTTTTTGGTGTCTGGTCTGAGCTGCTGCTGCTGCAGGAAATTTTCAGGAAATGATTCTGGCAATTCCAGACGTGTTTAAAAAAATTTGTTGCAGCAGTGTGGCTGTCCTGCCAAACATGATGACCGAGATAATCTCAAGATGTGGACTTCTGGCAAACAAACAAGCATAAATCATGACTCATCTTTTAACAACGCCCCCCTCCCCAGCCTAGAAAAGCCCAGATAGAAAATTATACTTTTTAGATGTCTGTGGAGATTCTCATTCATCCAGGTCCGGAGTTGGCAACTCAAAACACTCAAAGAGCCATTTGAACCCGTCTCCCACAGAAAAGAAAGCACCAGAAGCCACAAAACCCTTTTGACATCTAAAATAAAGATAGCACTGCATGTATTTTTTTTAAAATCTTTATGCTATGTATAATTATAGTGTGTTGCATTTATGAAATCAATGAACTGCTATAGAGAAAACTAACTTTTATTTCTGCATGCAACGAAAACATTTTCAACTCCAAAAAAAAGATGGGTCGAAAACCCCAATAAATCGCGTGTCGGTCGGTATCGCACATTGGCAGTTGTAATACATATTTTGAGCGACAGGGAGCCACAGCAGAGGGACGAAAGAGCCACATGCGGTTCCAGAGCCACAGGTTGCAGACCCCTGATCCAGGTCATGGTTGTGCCACAAGTGCTTTTCTCAAGATGCAACTGGACTTTCTAGTTTTTCTTTGAAGATGTTTCACTTCTCATCCAAGAAGCTTCTTCAGCTCTATACGTTTTAGAGTGAAGATTTCTTATGACCCAGTTTGTAAGTCACTGAAGAGCTTGCTTACCACGTGCTGCCTGCAAAGTCTAATTCAACACTACTTCTCAGTATATGCAGGTAGTCTTTGACTTACAACAACCATTTGTTTAGTGACCATTTGAAGTTATGACGACATTGAAAAAAGGGGTGTGTGACTGTTTTTCACACTCATTGCAGCATCCCCTTGGCCTTTTGATCCAAATTTGGATGCTTGGCAACTGGCATCTAGTGATGACGGTTGCAGTGTCATGTGACTTTCACAACTGACTTCTGACAAGCAAACTCAATAGGGGAAATCAGATCCTCTTAACAATAGCATGAGTCACTTAACGACTGCAGTGATTTAATCATCAATTGTGGCAACAAAGGTCATAAAATGGGACTAAATGTGCTTAAGAGTTGCCTTGCTTAGCGACAAAAAGTTTGTGGTTTCAGTTGTCGTAAGTCGAGGACAATCAACAATAAGAGATGTGACATCCGGATTGCGTTGTTGCTATTATGGCATCCGATGGGCTTCATTCCCAAGGAAAAGCACATTTCGTTCTAAGACCTACTTCAGTAAAATTTGGCTCTGGGCTGGAAGGTTGCCAGCAATCCCGAGACTCAGTTTTTGAGAATTAGCACCTGGAACCTGGCAGCTTAGAGGTGAATTCTAACCCAGCGATCAGTAGGATTGGGGAAGGATCAGAGCAGGTGGCTGGAATTTGCCTGCTAGAGAACTATCTTCTATCTGGGTCGATGGAGCGCAACGGAGCAGAGCAGATCACAGCAGATAACAGCTTATTATTCATAAATAATCTGCCCTACTTCAAGGACCCTTTAAAAGGATGCAAATGACCTGCTGTCTGCAAGGAATATAAATCCTTCCATTCCCCTCTATCCTGTCAGAGCTGAAGAAGCTTCTTGGATGAGAAGTGAAATGTCTTCAAAAGAAAAACAAGGAAGTCCAGTTGCCTCCTGAAAAAACACCTTTGGGACAACCATGACCTGGATGACTGAGAATCTCTACAGACGTTTAGCTATTCAATTTGGGAGGAACACCCTTTGAATGGTGTGGGAGTAGGAATGGATTTCCAGAGGAAAAATTGCAGACTACAGGAATTAGAGGCAACTACTCAGATGACCCCGAGGACACAGGTAAACTTCCAAGTGCTTCAACAGCCCTCTAAAAGGATGCATATGACTAGCTGTCTGCAAGGAATACAAATCCTTCCATTCCCCACTCTGCTGTCAGAACTGAAGAAGCTTCTTGGATGAGAAATGAAATGTCTTCAAAAGAAAAAAATAAGGAAGTCCAGTTGGCTTCTGAAAAAGCACCTTTGGGACAACCTGCCCTACTGATTTTTTTTCCATCTTGAGCTCCTTTCTTTTTAAAAAAAAATTCCTGCAAAGACCCCATAAAGAAAGCAGAAGTCCTGAAAATTTGGAACTAATTTGGATAGCTGGTATCCCTATAGAGAAGGCCACCTACCTGATCCCCATTATAGCCCTCATATACTGTATATAGATTAAGTTAAGCCTCTTGCTAGAAAATTTGGATATATACTTAAACACATCTCAAAACTACAGGGATTGGACTAGTAGACCTCCAAGGTACCTTCCAACTCTATTATTCTGTTGTTCTGGACTGATTTTTCTTTTGTTAAGCAATGTCAAATCTAGATAGGAGACCGCTCAGAAATTCCAGGGCTATACCACTTAGACTGGAAATGTAACATTCCAAGAGAAATCATAAAATCTCCAAGTGAAACACATATTGAGGTTAGGCCTTTGAATGTCCTGGCCTAAGAACCTCTGTGCATTTGCTTGCAAAGGTGTCTCAAGGTGGTTATACCTGCTTGTCCTCCCAGCTTGGAGGACATAAAAACTTAATTTTCATTGTGGATGTTACTTTATTTATAGATTCCTTTTGTTTTAAATTGCAGCTCCTGCATACAACGAATAATGTCATGCCCTTATTAGAAAGAATCCCAAATTGGAAATCTGCAGAAAGAAGAAATCAAAGCAATCAAGATCAGAAAGAAGGCAAGGTAGAAACAAGGATGTTCACCTGTAAAAGGAAGAAAAAGAGTCATCTTTCCATGAGGGAGCACCTGCTTTACATGTAAGTCAAATCATGGTAAGGTTCTTAGCCTGATGTCTCCCTTGCCAAAATAGCATCAGAGCTGGAAAGGCAGATTAATATATTTTATTTATGCATACGTAAAAAGATAAGTCTCTCACAGATAAATGTTGGGAAGACCCTTAGAAAAGAGAGAAATCACTTTATATACAGTTCTAACATACTGAGTTTTGATTGTGTTCTTCATTGTCATCCAGCATCTAGTGAGCAGGCCCAACAGCCTGTAACAGTTCACATTATCCCATAATATTCTTAGCATGATATTTTTTAAAGACTAAGTGACTATTCAAGGGGTGTGCTTCCCACATTGTAATGAGTTTTGGAGTTAACTAGAATTCAACTTTCTCTACAGTTCTCATTCTCAGCTACCCTAAACCACAACTTCACATTCCACACAAAGACTCTGCTTCTTAATCAAAGAAACTAAAAACATTCATGAAATTCATGAGCCGTGATGGCGGAGTGGTTAGAGTGCAGTACTGCAGGCTACTTCTGTTGACTGCCTGCTGCCTGCAATTTGGCAGATCAAATCTCACCAGGCTCAAGGCTGACTCAGTCTTCTATCCTTCCAAGGTGGGTAAAATGAGGACCCAGATTGTTGGTGGCAATATGCCGACTTTGCAAACTGCTTAGAGAGGCCTGTAAAGCACTGTGAAGTGGTGTGTAAGTCCAAGTGCTATTGCTAAATATTTTCCTTGTTACTGAAAATATTATCCAAAGAGACATATCAATGAAGACTCCATCATCCAGGCCAAAGGTGTCTGAAAGTTAAGACATGGCAACTGGACCAAATGTTGTTATTCTGAGACATTTTGTTGCTCATCCAAGCAACTTTATCAGTCAGAGCAAAATAAGTTAGTTAATTAGATGAAGTTGCTTGGATGAGCAACGAAACATCTCAGATTAACAAAGTTTGGTCTGGTTGCCATGATTCAATCTTTAGATATCCAAAGAGACTCTCTTATGCTCACATCACACATGTAGATGGTTTTTAATTAAGCCCCAGATTAAGATCTGTTTCTAATCAATGTTGAGAAGAATAAGCTTCATAGACAAGTGGAGGGACTTGGTAAAAGGTACGTGCTGGTGTTTTCAATGATGTGAAAAGTAAGAAAATAATTATGGGCAATTTTCTTAGTGGGCTAGAATGGAATGGGAAGGGATGGAATAGAATAGAATAGAATAACAGAGTTGGAAGGGACCTTGGAGGTCTTCTAGTCCAGCCTTCTGCTCAGGAAACCCTATACATTTCAGACAAATGTTAGAACCTTAGTAGGAATCCCACAGTTTGTTTCTGGATTTCTCAGAGGTCTTGGTCATTATGTGTGGGCAGTTGAGTTTGGGAGCAATACGTTTGTTTCAGGACCTTTAGAGTAATTCTGATATGATTCTCCAAATTGGGTTCTAAAACACATATTATATAAGCAGTATGGCTTGGATGGGCCTCAGATATTTTGCAGGGTTAGAATCTTTAAAAGATAACATCAGTCCGATTTTATAAGGAATTGAAAAGCAGAATAAAAATATCAGTTACAGGTTTGCCTTAATTTATGCACATTTCCTTTATGCAAATTTGCTCTTATGCGTTGAATCATTTTTGGCTAAGATTTCACTTTCCTATATGCAGAAAAAAAAGGTCACCATTATGGGATCTGTGTTAGTGAATTTGTGCCAGAAGTCTGGAACATGTCAAGATTTTTTCCCACTCAAGACATTCAAACATTTCCCCACCAAACAAATGATGGTGGGTTTTTTTTAACCATTGTGTTGTGTAGTTATTTTAGGTCTGCATCCTGTCTCCTATTTTGTAGTACTGCTATGATGGGGTCAAAATGCCCTCAACATCCATCTCTTATCCAAAAGGAAAATGACCACTTTTAAATACAAGAGTTTTACGTTCCTCCAAAGCTGTGTAAAAATATCCTCAGTCCTAAAACAAGTTTTTCATCTGGTTGAATTAAGCACAGGTAGTCCTCATATTACAATCATTCCTTTGATGATGCTCAGAGTTCAGAGTTAAAATGGCGCTGAAAAAATGATTTACGACCTGTTGCAGCATCCCCACGTCACGTGATCAAAATATGGATGCTTGGCAACCAGCCACGTATATACTATTATTTGTTATTTAAATCATAGTTATGTAATTGTAATAATATTCTTCTACATATTTGCATTAAAATATAAGCTGTCATTATTTAAATGTTCAACATTTTAGTCTCCCATTCTAATAACAATAACTGGGTCATTAGAACGTACAGTGTCACCATCTTTCAACATCTAGTCCCATGATGATGAACCTATAGCATGCGTGCCCAAAGTGGCACATGGAGCCGGTTCGCCTGATACATGCGGTGTCACCAGTTCCTCTTCCAGGTTTGTGGCTTGCATGCACCTACGATGACTGGCTGGCTTTCGTGCACGTGGCAGTGCTGGAAAAGTATGTTTTCCAGCGTGGACATATGCGCCAGCCAGCTGATTGCCATGTGCGCATGCATGCCAGTAACCGGAAGACAAGGTGGCTGGTGCGCATGTTTGTGCTGCAAACCAAAAGTTCATTTTCCAGCATATACATGCGCGTGCATGCCCCCTTTGCAGCTCCTTTTCTGGGTTGTGCAGCTGGCTAATGCACATACGTAACACGCTCTCCCTTTCACCAAGTTTCACCATCACTGATCTAGCCTTTATATATCTATTACTTTTAATATATTAAAATATGCATAATAATATTCCCACTATTTCTTGTGTCTGCCTCTATTCTAGCTCCTAGTAAAGCCAATCTTATGTTATAAAACATTTCCTTTATCCATTATCTCTTGCCCGCTTTAATATTTCAATTCTTATTTGTTTTAGTTTTTTTTAACTTACTTCCAAATTCCTCCCTTGGGTCTTCATCTCCGTGGCACGACAAAATTGTGCTCGTCAAAATAGCGGTGATAAAACCGCATCGCTAAAGCTGCGACATCATCACCGGGCGTCATCACCGCCGCGACAACAGCGCAGCGACAGAAGGGCGCTTTAAAACAGCGCGGCAGCAGAAAGCCGATTTAAATTAAGGTAAGGGTTAGGATTAGGTTTAGGGTTAGGTTTAGGGTTAGGTTTAGGGTTAGGTTAGGCTGAGTGCTTCAGAAAGCGCAGATTTGCCCTCCGCCCTTATGTCAGTGCGGTAAGGTCGCATTTGCTTTAGCGATTTGGACGGCGCGGATTAGCACTCGCACTTATGTCTCCGCGGATAAGGGCTTCGCGGTATTGTGGTGGAACCATTTGACCCAACCAGGCCATTTGCGCAGGCGCACAGAGTGTATGGTGCCTGTGCGACGCTCCACCGAGCAGCTGGAACATTGCGAGAGGTGGGTATACATATGCGTGCAGCACGCATGCACATGGTGGATGCTATGCCCTGTCACACCATACCGATTGCAATGTGCTCTACATGGGGCTGCCCTTGGCTGCCCCAACGTGCTGCCCCAACGTGCCCTTGGCTGCCCCTACATGGGGCTGCCCTTGAAGAGCATCTGGCGACTTCAGCTAGTCCAGAACGCAGCCGCGCGAGTGATTGTGGGTGCACCTCGGTTCACCCACATAACACCTATCCTCCGCGAGCTGCGCTGGCTACCTGTTGACCTCCGGGTGCGCTTCAAGGTGCTACTTATCACCCATAAAACCCTTCATGGTAGTGGGTCTGCGTACTTGAGAGATCGCCTCCTGCCAATTACCTCCCTGCGACCAATAAGATCACATAGATTAGGCCTCCTCCGAGTTCCATCTGCCAGTCAGTGCCGACTGGCAACTACACGGAGGAGAGCCTTTTCAGTAGTAGCTCCGACCCTTTGGAACGATCTCCCCGTGGAGATTCGTACCCTCACCACCGTCCAGACCTTCCGCACAGCCCTTAAGACCTGGCTAGCCCGTCAGGCCTGGGGACAAAGATAACACCCGAATGATGAATGAATGTTGCCTACTATTTTACTTCTATGTATTGTTGTGTCTATTGTTTGTATACCCCCCCCCCCTTTATTTTATGTAAGCCGCCCTGAGTCCCCTCAGGGAAAAGGGCGGCCTATAAGCATTAATAAATACCAAATACCAAATGGGATCCAGAACCCACCACTGGCATGATGGTTTCCATCTTTGTGGTCAGAGATCTTACCCACATGCAATAGAAAGCCGGCTGTAGGGAGGATGGAGAACATGCTTTCACTGTCCATACAGCGCAAGACAAGAAAGGAAACATGTTTGAGCAATTTAGCGTTTTTTATGAGAGTAGAATAGAATAGAATAACAGAGTTGGAAGGGACCTTGGAGGTCTTCTAGTTCACCTCCCTGCTTAGGCAGGAAACCCTATACCATTTCAGACAAATGGTTATCCAACATCTTCTTAAAAACTTCCAGTGTTGGAGCTTTTACAACTTCTGGAGGCAAGTTGTTCCACTGATTAATTGTTATAATTGTCAGGCAATTTCTCCTCAGTTCTAGGTTGCTTCTCACCTTGATTAGTTTTCACCCATTGCTTCTTGTCCTACCCTCAGGTGCTTTGGAGAATAGCTTGACTCCTTCTTCTTTGTGACAGCCCCTGAGATATTAGAACACTTCTATCGTTTCTCCCCTAATCCTTCTTTTCATTAAACTAGACATACCCAACACACAGTAATGGTACCCACTTTTCTTTACTACCAGTTTGGTAGCAGGAGCACATACTATTCTTTGAAACTATTCCACCGTCTGAATTGTTTAGTGTGGTATCCAGAACTGGGCGCAGTATTCTAGATGAAACCTTGGCCAATGCTGGCTTTTGTCTTCATTTCCGTTCCTCACCGGAAGTGTCATAAATCATATTTAGTGTCTCCCCTTAACTCCCACTTACTCTGAGCCTCTTTTCCCATTAGCTTCTCCTGCCAAAAAATTCTACTTATCAATGCTCTCAATTTTCTTACCAACTGCTTTTTTTAAAGGCCAGGGCACACGATTGATTAAAACTTTCCTCCATCAATTTCCTGGCCTTTTCCTCCCCCCCCGCCCCCCCCCTGCATCGTGCTCCCATGTATTCCCAGACATGTACCCGTTGAATTTTCTTCAAAAGTAATTTCCAAACTTGCTTGCGTAATAGCCCCAGTGGGCTGAGATAATTCTTTCATCCAGCAGGGAGCAGTGCTGCATTCCTTCATGCAGCAGTGATCTATCTGTCTACAAGCAGGATCGCTCTCCTCAAACAGAACATAATTGAGCAACCATGCACACAGCCGCACGTACCCAGGGACACAAGTCTACTAGTGTGCCAATGAAACTTGCTCTGGTTGGCCTGAATATCCTTGGCTTCGACTACCCCTCGGGTTCCCTATGACTCAGTGGAAAGGACACGGTGTTACTATAGGCACCCAAGATGCGTTCCCAGCGACAGGCAAACCGTCATTATAAATGCTCTGCAGGGAAGTGAGGTAGGGGTTGGAGATGACAGAACCAGGAAGCAGCACTTCAGAATCTGCCTCTCCCCTCCCGCCCCCTCCCGCCCCCAAGCCTGGCATCTGCCAGCTGCCTTTCAACTCTCACGAATCCTAGAGAAGTTGAGATTCCCACAAATTGAAATCTGAAACCCTGAAATCCATTTTCAACAATTGAAATTGATATTCAATTGAAAAAAAATTGAAATCTGAGTCTAACTAGATGGCTCAGTGGCTAAAACACTGAGCTTGTCGATCAGAAAGGTCAGCAGTTTTGCGGTTCGAATCCCTACTGCACGTCTCCTGCGTGAGCAGGGGGTTAGACTAGATGACCTCCAAGGTACCTTCCAACTCTGTTACTGTTTGCTGTTCACGTCCTGGATTGAAATAAGGCGATATCCGTTCTGCGTCCGAAGAGTCTTCCAGGTATAAATCACCCAGCAGACAGATAACTAATCAAACCTATAGGATGGTTACACCCTGAAACCTTTGGCTTGGCTTTGATGACAGGGAAGTCATTTAAAAACATAAAACCTTCAGAAAGGCGATCGGTCCTTTGCTGTCTTGAAACAAGTATACAGGTAGTCCTCGACTTGCGACCACAATTGAGTCCGAAACGTATGTTGCTAAGTGAGACATTTCTTAAGTGAGTTTTTGTCCCACTTCACGACTTTCCTTGCCATGTTTGTTTAAGTGAATCGTTGCAGTTGTTAAATTAGTAACCTGGTTGTTAGGTGAATCTGGCTTCCCCCATTCATTTGCTTGTCACATGACCTCAGGACACTGCAACCGTCATAAATCTGAGTCAGTTGCCCATGTGACCATGTGACCACAGGGATGCTGAAATAATCGTACATTTGAAAAATGGTCATATCTCACTAGAATGGAATGGAGTGGCATGCGTGTAGGACCCCCCCCCTCTCCCCATGTGCCCTGCCCTGCTGTGCAATCGCGTGCAAACCCCTCCTGCCCCATTTTGGGCCTAGTAGGCTTCCCTGCAGCCTCCTGGGACCAAAAGCAGGCCGTGTGTTTGTGTGAGGGGAGAGCGCTGCACCTCCTTACGTTCCCCCTACCTCCACGCATGTGTGCGTGCTCCCCCTGCCCCATGCATGGCCATGTGTCTCCTGCATGCACCCCACCCCCCACGCATGTGCATCAGAGACCCAAAAAAAATCACCTGGCTGGAAGGAGGTGCACCCGCATGGTCGGTGGAACTGAGCTGGGGCAACAGCTCTCATGCCCGCAGAGAAGGCTCTGCGTTCTACTTGTGGCACACATGCCTTAGGTTTGCCCTCACTGCCCCATGCCATTTCAGACAAGTGACTGTCCGGCCTCTTCTTAAAACCTCCATTGATGACGCCCCAACAACCTCTGAAGCCTTTCCACTGGTTAATGTCTTCGCTGCTAGGAAGTTTTTCCGTCATTCCAAGAAAATTCTTAATTGTTTTGCCGTTGTAACTTTGAACGGTCACTTAATTAAACTGTTGTAACTCGAGGACTAACTGTACTTAATTTTTGCATTTCTGCCAATTCTGGTCCCAAACTTCCTATTTTGCTGTGCATTTTGAGATGGAGATGGAAGAACGAGGCAAGCTACCCCGCCTTCCCCTTTCTCCCTGCAGGTCTCTTTAATTCTTTCTATTTCCCCATCCAGCTTTCCTCTGATTCCTTCTCACCACAAACCTCTACAGTGCCGTAAGATGAGCCAGGCAGCAGGTAATCCTCGACTTAACAATCATAACAGAGCCCAGAATCTCTGTTGTTAAGTGAAATATTTATTAAGGGAGTTGTAAGTGTGAACGAGTTACCAGGCATCTGAATTTTGATCATATGATCAAGGGGAGGCTATGAAGGTCGTAAGTGTGAAAATGGTCATAATGGTTTTTTTTGCTGCCGTTGTAACTTTGAACGGTCACTAAGTGAACTGTTGTAAGTTGAGGACTACCTGTATGTGACACTTAAATGGAGTTTTTATTCACCCTAGGTGACTGTCAGCCTGAGTCAGGCTGTCCTGAGTCATAAGTCACTTTTTTCAGTGCTGTTGCAACTTTGAACGGTCACTAAGTGAACTGTTGTAAGTCGAAGATCACCTGTAGCGATCGATTAATAAACAAGTTTGATTAGTGAGCGGGAGATCTGAATACCGACAGATGCTCATAGACATACACCGGTTCTGTGGGCGTGGCTTTGTGGGCATAGCAGGGGAAGGAAACTGCAAAATTCCCATTCCCTCCCCTCCCCACCCCACTACCCTACTTTCCAGCTCCGTTCTTCTGTTCAGGGCAACAAAAGAAGATCCGCTAGGAGGCAGCCAGTCCGGAGGGCGCAGCCTCTTTGCCGATTACTACTCAAAATTTCCATTACCGGTTTTCCAGAACCTGTCAGAACTAACTGAATATCGCCTCTAAAACCCACCAATGCTTACCTAGAGAACCTAATCACATTTCCCACTTCTTCAAGTAGTTCCTAAGTTTCTTCTAGGCGTAACCTTTTTTAAAAGTGAGCTTTAGGAGCCAAGGATTCAGTTCCAATATTATTAAATTCTTAAAGTGATGGATACATCCATCTTCAACACACTTTGACTTCCTAAAAAGATTGGTGCATTCTTTTCCCAGTCTTTAGTGTGTATGGAAGTTGGCATTTTAGTACGTGTTGTGCATTTTAAATCCAGTGCCCTGTGTTCAACATTTCCCCTGTAAAAATATCCTAAGAATTCATCTGTCATGATTGCTAAGTTCGTCATTCGAGTAACATTGTAACCTTTTGTGGTGTTGTTCTGGTTTTGTGTTCTGCTTTTAGGGTCCTTTTACACAGGGTAATCTCAACCAAGGAAATAATATGCCCAAACCAGTCTATCTGATACCATTCACAGCATTTGCTCTCCATTGCCTAGTCTGCTCTGTATGGGTGTGACTGAACATGATAGCAGTCCTGAACTTATCACCACAATTGAACCCAAAATTTCTATTTCTAAGAAAGCCTGTTACTGTTAGTGAGTTCCCCCCATTTTACGGCCTTTTCTGCCACTGTTCTTAAACAAATCACCACAATTGTTAAATGAATCGTGCCACCATTAAGTGAATCTGGTTTCCTCGATTGACTTTGCTTGTCAGAAGCAGCAGCAGCAGCAGCAACTACTACTACTACTACTACTACTACTACTACTACTACTACTACTACTACTACTTCTTCTTCTTCTTCTTCTTCTTCTTCTTCTTCTTCTTCTTCTTCTTCTTCTTCTTCTTCTTCTTCTTCTTCTTCTTCTTCTTCTTCTTCTTCTTCTTCCCCTTCCCCTTCCCCTTCCCCTTCCCCATCTCCTCCCCCCCTCCTCCTCTTCCTCCTTCTCCTCCTCCTCCACCACCACCTCCTCCTCCACCTCCACCTTCCAGCCAGAATGAAACCACCTTCGTTTTGTCCTTGGCCAAAAATAAGTCATTATTGGTACATGTTTCTGATAGAAGTCAGCAGATGGGCTGGCCTCTGCATCTCTCTACATTCGCATAGTGCATTGTTAGCCACTAAGAGCCTCCGTTTGAGCATATTGGTTTTACACTTAAACACTGCAACCCTCAATATATTCAGGGCCCCCCAAGTAGTATAAGGGAGGCTGGATCTTTCAGTCATATCCTCCTACCCCAGTTGTCATAAACACATGCCAGTTACCAAGCATCCAAATTTTCATTGTGTGAGTGCTGCAATGATTGTAAGTTGCTTTTTTCAGTCCTGTTCTAACTTTCAGTGGTCACTAAATCAATGGTTCTAAATCAAGGACTACCTGTATCTCTACATCTCTGTATCACTCCCTCCCTCCTTCCCTCCCTCCCCCACCTCTCTTTCTTGCTGTAACCAGGTTTAGGTAAATGCTGGGTACAAGAAGGGCTCGTTGGCTTTCCAAAAAACTACCCTGTTTCCCCCAAAATAAGACCTTCCTGGATAATAAGCCTAATTGAGCTTTTGAGCGCATGCGCCAAAATAAGCCCTCCCCCCCAAATAAGCCCTCAAAAATATTGCAACACAGCAGCAGCTACGAGGTGACCATACTCGCCGCCTCCTGTACCTCAAAAATAATAAGACCTCCCTGAAAATAAGACCAGGCACTTATTTCGGGGGTCAAAAGAAAATAAGACCCTGTCGTATTTTCAGGGAAACACAGTACTATGCTATGAAAGTTCCTTAATACATTTGTAACGAAGATACAATGAATGCCATTCCTGAAAAGCACAAGGGAATCCTCCCCAACAAACTCTTCTTATGCTCCCATCCAATCATTGTTCAACAATCAAGAACCCTGCAACCTAACCTCTCCAGATGTATCAGGTGGGGGAAAAACTTTCTGCACTTCCTTGAACACAAAACAATGGTTAAAACTGTGGCTATTATAAGATATTTGCATTTCCATTCTCTGCTTGCAAGTTGCTTATTAATTACTGGAAAGTATTTGTGTACTTCTTATTGGGCCATGCCTTCTCTCCATGCAGTTTGAACTATAATTAAATATATGAAGCAAAGACCTTTGTCTATATTAAAATATACAAGGCCATGGCCTTGCATATGCCTGCTATAAAGCATCCAATGCCAATGTCAATAAAACTTTTTTCTGGATGCCTCTTAAATGTACGAAGTTTGATAACAATACAAGCTTTAGAAGAAGAATAAAATTCTAATGGCTGCAAATGAAAGAAAATCCTTCTTTCTGGTTGGTTGGTTGGTTGGTTGGTTGGTTGGTTGGTTGGTTGGTTGGTTGGTTGGTTATATGCTACCAAGTTGGGGGCAGCTCTTACGAACCACATAGATTTTCTCGATGATAATCTGTTCCTGACCTGGTGTCCAACCTCAAATTGATTGAAGCATATTAATATACTATAGTTATAAACTTAACCTCGTAGAAATTTGGGGAAGAGCAGCACTTTTAGCAAGGATGCTATGTTGTTGTTGTTAGTTGCAAAGTCATGTCCGACCCATCACGACCCCATGGACAATGTTCCTCCAGGCCTTCCTGTCCTCTACCATCCCTGGAGTCCACTTAAGCTCATGCCTACTGCTTCAGTGACTCCATCCAGCCACTGCATTCTCTGTCATCTCCTTCTTCTTTTGCCCTCAATCTTTTTCAGCATTAGGCTCTTCTCCAGTGAGTTCTTCCTTCTCATTAGATGGCCAAAGTATTTGAGTTTCCTCTTCAGGATCTGGCCTTCTAAAAAGCAGTCAGGGTTGATCTCCTCTAGGACTGATCAGATGCTATACAGCAGTAAAATTTTAAAACAGTTATAGTTTCCAGTTGATGCATAAGAGCATAGAACAGAGGTGGACAATTAATTTTTCCCAAGGGGCCACATGAGAAACCGAAACTGTTAACAGAGCGCCAAACCAATAAGATAAATAGGTATGCATGCAATAAATAAAATTTAAAAATATATAGCTGTCTACTTCAAAATAAAAGGAATGCATTTGTATTGCATGCATGATGAACATTTATTTATATTTGATTTTTAATTTCTGACTGACTTTGTGCAAGCCAGAAAGGGACAGTCAAAGGGCCAAATGTAGCCCAAGAGTCGTAAAATGCCTAGATCTGGCATAGATCTGGCACCACCCGTTCTAGTGAATTATATATTGTAGTTGAGCAATGAGGTTACCATGACTTAACCTGTGGCTAAACTATTTTGATGCCGAAATGGCTCTAGCTGGCCTACCAAAGCAAAAGAGTAAGAAAATATTCATGATTAGTTCCTTGTATCCAAATTGGCTTTAGGAATACCAAGTAGCTACTTACTTTTTCCTTGTAGTTGAAAGACGGCACAAGTAAACTTGAGATGTGATACGTTGGAAAATCAGAAAACAGAGTTGGGAGGGACCTTGGAGGTCTTCTAGTCCAACCTCCTGCTCAGGCAGGAAACCCTACACTACTTCAGACAAACGATTGTCCAATCTCTTCTTAAAAACTTCCAGTGTTGGAGCACCGACTATTTATGGAGGCAAGTCGTTCCATAGATTAAATATTCTGTGAAGACATTTCTTCTTAGTTCTAGGTTGGTTCCTTGATTAGTTTCCACCTATTGCTTCTTGTCCTGCATTCAGGTGCTTTGGAAAATAGATAGAACCTCCTCTTCTCGGTGGCAGTCCCTCAAATATTGGAACACTGCTATGATGTCACCCCTACTCCTTCTTTTCATTAAACTAGGCATACCCAGTTCCTGCAACCGTTCTTCATATGTTTTAGCCTTCAGCCCCCTAATCATCTTTGTTGCTCTTCTCTGCACTCTTTCTAGAGTCTCCGCATCTTTTTTATATTGTGGCGACCGAAACTGGATGCAGTATTCCAAGTGTGGCCTTACCAAGGCATTATAGAGAGGTAGAGTTACATTTCTTGTTATTCTGTGCTGATTGATAGCATGTTAGCAAGAACCTTCCCTGGTTCCATAGTCAGAATTCTGAATGGGTTATGATCCAACCTGCAAAATCATTCTTTCACCAAAATTTTTGTCAGGAATCGTTTGCGTCAGAATCATCCACTTTGTGAAAGAACAGGAGAAAACGTTGCTCCTTTTCTACCAAGCGTGATTTTTTTTTTTTTTTTGTGGACTAGAAGCTTGCAGGTCTATTTTCAAAGCTGCCATAACACCTTGAACTCAATACCGTATTTTAATTACAACTTTTGGGGGACTTGGATTCGCACTAGTTGTCCCCGAGTCACTGTACCTTTTGGAGGTGGTTAAAGTGGGAGTAGCCAATATTGCTTCTTCTGCCCCCCCCTCCTACTAATATTTATAGACATTGATTAATTACTTCTCCGTTTTGCTTCTCTGTGGGACTCAAAGGGGTTTCTCACCCAAATTGGTTCTGCAACCGCAAAATTAACGGGCAGTGTCGTTTTGGGTGGAACCGTTCAGAAATCTTTTCCAAAACAAAGTGCGGGGTGAGGTGGTTCTTGAAATCGTGAGGAAGCAAAGCAAACCCCACTTACGATGCCTTCCCCCTCACTTCTGTGATAAGACTACAACTCCCATGGCCCCTTGAGTGGGAGGGAGCATGCTCAGCCTCTCGGCTCTGCTCCCCCTCCCTCCCTTTCTCTCTCTCCCCCTCTCCCTCCCTCCCTCCCTCCCTCTATCTTCCCTGCATTCTCCCACCCTGCCTTGCTGCATCAGCACCAACCTTTCTCCATCCTTAAGAGCACCGTTCTTCTCCCAGCTTGGCTGAGCCGGGAAGCTCCCGTTTATCCATCACTGCAAGCCCCAGCAAACCCTCCCCTCTCCCTTCTCCCCCTCCACCTCAAAGAAGAGGGGTCCTTCCCCACCACCCGTGTCTGTCTGCCTGCCGTGCCACAGGGAGCCGTGGGGGAAGAAGAGCCCACTGACCACCCACAGGAGTCGCAATGAAGGATCGCACTCAGGAGTTGAGAAGTGTAAGATGCAATTCCATTTTCCTCTCCCTACCTCATGCCTAGTGGGAGCGGAGGGGGGGGGTCTGGCTCTTATCTCCCCCCTCTCCTCTCCCTGTACCAAGATGGAAATGGGGGGGGGGCGGTTTGCTAGTAACAGCTTCCAAGAGATGCCCCATCCCCTCCCCCAATGCCCAAAAGGAATCCTCCCATTGAACCTTCCTTAAAAGAGTTGAGGATTTTCCCGAGAAGGGTACCACTCGGTAGCACCACTATTGTGAGGGGAAGGAGAAATGAATGCTTGGTTGGGGAGGGGGATGTAGAGTTCAACAGAAGCAAAAGTCTGTTTGGCATCTGTGGGTGAAGACAGATTTCCAGCAGGGGGGAGGGGAAGGCATGGCCTGGGGTGGAGGGGGGAGGAATCATCTTGTAGGCAGCACGGGAAGGTAGCGGGTAGCGTTTCTGCAGAGAGGAGATCACCAAAGGGATCTTAAACGCGGAGGATCCTTGTATATATATACATATCCTCTAGAAAACATCTCTTCTGCGGAAGTCAGGGGGGATGGAAGTAGCTCTTTTGGAAAAACTGTCACTTCGAGTCTTGCCGGGTGGGGGTTGGGGAGGGGGAGGCAGCGCAAAGGGTACACAGCTAATTTTTTTTTTATAGGTCATGCCGTGTCTCTTCTCTCCTTCCTTCTCCGAGAGGAGGGGTGTGGAAGAGAAACGAGAAACCCTTCCCCTCCCCCCCCACCCCCAGGAAGTCTGGGGAGGAAAATAACTTTCTCTCTCTCTTTGCCCCCACCCCCACCCCATCATCTTGCTGGGGAGAAGACTGAGATATCCTCTGCTCCTCCCCCCTCCCCCCAGGCTGAAGGTTGAATCCAATTGGCAGTGATAGGTGAGCTTCCTGAAAGAGACTCTTTCGAAGTGGCTGGTCTCCATCCTGCCATTTTCCGACTAGCTAGCGTGGCTGGAGGGCTCGTTGATACATCGGAAAGGACAGCCCAGATTATGAGACAAATCTCGTCTATATGAACACCCCTCCCCCCCCCCATCCTCAGCTGCCTTAGCCTGCTTCCTCCCACCAACTGATCACCTATTTTCAGGTTGGCTTGGGAGAGGATTGCAGCTTGCATTTAAGGCAGCAGAAGATAGCTAACAAATCGTTGGCTTGATTCTCTCTTCTGCCTCCAGCAGTGAGGGAGCAGATAGAGTGATTTCTCTAAGACATTGCAGTCTGGGTTTTAAAGTAACACAACCGGAAAGTTAAGGAAAGGGAAGGGAAGGAAAAGAAAAGAAAGGAAAGGAAAGTTAAGGAAAGGAAAGGAAAGGAAAGGAAAGGAAAGGAAGAATCCACTCCCTTCGCTTCATCTCCCACTGAGATAGTTAGAGATCTGAAAAAAAAATAGCGGAATCTGTCATTTCATTTGCTCAGTTATCCACCCCTGAACATCAAAAGAAACTCTCCATCATCTGCTGCACCCCAAATTGAGATATTTTGGGTAGTGATATATTCCGATCTCTTTAAGCTCAGTTTAACTGACTGTGGTTTTCCTTTCCTTTCTTTTTGTGCTTTGAAAGAATATGTGTTCTCTTTTTTTGGTCTGGGGGAATGTGTGCGAAGAAGAATGTACATTTTTAACCATCTCTGCAGATCTAGGATATCGTATATTTTCCCCTCCATGCCTTCATTAGCTCCTCTTTGCTTTTAAAAATCTACCTATCCCCCACAAAGGTAATTAGGAAGGTAAAAGCCTCATTTACCTTCCTAATTTTAGTTTGAGCATTATTTTGTTTTGTGTTTGGGGGAGTAAGGGAGATCTTTGCAGACTGAGTGGGTCGTCCACTGAGTTAAGATTTGGAAAAGTGAGGGAGAGAGAAAGGGACTGAATTGCGAAACAATTCAGCTGCAACTCCTGTGGCATATTTTTTTTCCCCCTTACCCACACGGGTGGGTCAAAATCTTTCCTCCACTTTGTTCCCTTTTTACTTTTACTTTCCCCCCACTCTAAATTTGTGCTAATCTCATGAGAGGGAGGCGCACACATCCATATGTACAGACAGACAGACACCAAAAGAGATGTTTAATAATCACCATGCCACATGCTTTTGTCTTCTGCAGAGGCAAGAGAGAGCATACTTTCCCACCCGCATTTCTTGTGTCTTGTTTAAACAATGGGGGGTAAAAAAAAGAAAGAAAGAAAGGAGAATTCAGGGCAGATGCTGCAACAATAAAAGAATCCTGGTGACTAATGGGTATATGTGTGCGTGGAGAGTGGAGACACACACACACACATACACACATATCTTATGTACGGCTCCTCCCTCTCCTTTATCTCGCTTCTTTATTGTGTGTGTGTGTGTGTGTGTGTGTGTGTGTGTGTGTGTGTGTGTAAAAGGCTCCAGTCCCAGGAATCTCTTTGGTGGTGGATGCTCTTCTGTGGGGTGACGGGCTGCATGCCCCACTTCACATCAACTGTGGGTAGCTAGAAAAGGAAGAGAAAAGCTGCCATACCTCCCTCCCATCTCTCAAATACCTCTTTCTCTCTCTCTCTTTCTCTCTCTCCCTCCCTCTCTCTCTCTCTCTCTCTGCCTTTGCCAGCCAGTGAGGAATTGGTCCCAGCGTTCCCGCCTAGCCTTCTGGCTGGGCGAGAGGAAATGGGAGATTTGCTTTATCGTTGGTGCATTGTGCGTTGTGCAGTGGGGAGGTGATGATGGAGGAGATGGGTTTTGCTGCAGGAGCCAAAGGCTTGTGTGCATGAGTATGTATGTGAGTGTTTGAGTGTGTGTGTGTCTCTCTCTCTGTCTCCCTTCCACTCTCCACCCTCCCCACCCTCCAACACTTCATGTTAATAGTGTTGGCAGTCAAATGCAGTGGGGGAGAAAGTATGCCAAAATACACAGAGACGGGAGACGTGGGGAGTGGGAGAAAGGTTGCTCAAAGTGTGTGTATTGGCAAACAAGAAGATTCAATCTCCCCTGATCCTGTGGCAGTGGGGCACGGGGCATTGGAAGTGGGGGGGGGGAGATCCATAACTCCATCCCCCCCCCCAACCAGTCAGAGCGTTTGAGTTGGTAGAAGTCTGAATATTCGAGACACCAGAAAGGTGCTTGCAGGCTTCCTAGGGTGTTTCCCTCCCCTCCCAACTCTGCTCTTCAGATCCTCACAAGATGACAATATTCCAAACAGAAGAAATTAGCTGGGTCTCCAAAGTTCTCCTTTCCTTAAAAGGACCCCGCAAAATCCAACTTTCGTTTATTTATTTTTTACTTTCTTTGCCTCCTTTGTTGCTATACCGGAAAGTAGCAAGACGGGGGCTCTTAAATGCTTCTGAAAAACCCCCAGCTTTGGGCTCTGATATGTGTCTTAGGAAAAGTAAATCCACAGTAATGGGGCAGCCACAGGTTTATTTCCATAGGTGTACTTGCAGTGGGTCAGACATGTCTGCCTGGCCCTGCTCTCCCTTCCCACCCTCCAGCAACCCTAGAAGTGACTTTCTCTGCCACCGATTCCCTCGAGACCAACAGAACAGAACACCACATGCAGTTCTCTGGGCCCAAGCTATTTATGGAGCCAAGCTATTTGTTAAGGCCCAACCATGTACACGAGACCTTCTCCCCAAGGTGTATCATCTGCCTTGAATTAACCCACCTGGGACAACCGCATTTGGAACCTGAAATGTGAGGAGCAAGGCCAGGGTGTGGGGGAGAATCAGGTGGCCAGTGGAGAACAAGATTATATATATAGGTTCAGGGTCTGCAGGAAGGATTTGAAGGTGGGGTATTGGTGTCTGATGTGGCACAAAGAGAAGGCAATGTGGAGGGAGGAGGTCAACTGGATGGGCTTGATTGGATGGGCTTGGGCAATGGAGAAGAATGTGAAGGGCGTGAGAAGAAGACAGGTGGGCGAAGGTGGAGTTGGAATCAAATGACACATGCAATGTGCAAGTTTTTCTTCTCTGCGTAAAGGGTTGTCTGTTGAGTTTTATTGTTATTTTTTATGCATACCATTCTTCTCTCGTGGCCGAGAAAACTCCTCGTTCACAGCAACCCTCAAATATAAACATCTCAGGCTGATTTAAAAAAAAAAGAGGCACCTATCCCAGCATCCGTAATAACACAGAGTTATGTGATGATACTTTAGATCAAACTAATGAAACAGGGTAGGGATTTTGCCTTGCAACTGTCAAAGAAGAGCACGTGAGATTTCTCAGAAGGCCACAAAGTTGTTGAGACTGCCGGCAAGGCTGTGTTCCCAGCACCTTCCAAATCTCACACTTTGGATGCACTCGGTACAAATGGCATCTGACTTACCCTATTCCCCCAAAATAAGAGCTAACTGGAAAATAAGTCCTAGCATGATTTTTCAGAATGGTCTTAATATAAGCCCTACCCCCTAAAATAAGCCCCAGTTAAGTGTTCACCAGATGGATGCATTTAGTACCATGCTTCTCCAAAAATAAGAACTAACCAGAAAATAAGACCTGGTGCATCTTTTGGAGCAAAAATTAATATAAGGCCCAGTCTTATTTTCGTGGAAACGCAGTAGTTGGCCACAAACTGCAGCTGGTGATGAGCAATCGAGCCCCTTCCTTTCTGTCCTGCTTCATATCATACGTAATGGTTCCAAAACATTTAGAATAAGTAGCTTGAAAGAACCATGAGTATGACGGAGAAAGCAAGAAGAGATGGGTATGGAATAAAAGATAGTGGCACCCAAAAGAAGGAATAGTTAAAATTGCAGCCATATCGCTAGCTGACCAAGAGTTTTAGATCAATCGGAACAGAGCTGGAAGGGACTTTCGAGGTCTTCTAGTCCAACCGCCCTGCTCAAGCTGGAGAACCTATATCATTTCAGACAGATGGCTGTCCAGTCTCTTCTTAAAAACCTCCAGTGATGAAGCACCCACAACATCTGAAGGCAAGCTATTCCACCTGGTTAATTGTCCTCACTGTTAGGAAATTTCTCAATTCTAGGTTGCTTCTCTCCTTGGTTAGTTCCCATCCATTGTTTCTTGTCTTGCCTCCTGATGCTTTGGAAAATAAATTGTGGGTACAATAAGCATTTAATTTTTAAATATAAGAGATAAATTGTGGATGGACCATGGGTGTATCGGAAGCAGTGATCGTTACTGTATAAAATATGGTAACACACCATTAAGATGGGGAAATAATAAGACACACTCTTTGTCTCCCTCATTCTTGTGGTGCATCCATCACTCCAAGCACGAGACGGGCATTTTAATGAAACGTCTGTAACTTAGCTCCCGAAATGCAGTAATTCAAAATAAGCCCATCATCAGTCATTCCTCGAGAGTAGAGGAGCTGGAGAATTTTATCCGGACTGCATCTTTAGGAGCAAGAAGCTTAATTGCAGATGCTGGATAACTAAGTAGTTTCGGATCAGTCAAGTGGCATAGTTCTCTGGTAGCCCAGTTCCTTTTTCATAAAAGAATACAGAAATGCATATTTTAGGAGGTAACCAAGTTCATACTGTGTGCCATGTTTAGAGCACTTTAAAAATACACACACCGGGGGCGGGGGGGGGGGGAGGGAGAAGGACAATAGAGTTATATCTGGACACAAACTTACCTGACACCAGTTCCTATTACTGCATCCTTTCAGAGTTCGCCTTGTTGACCCTCAATAAATGCATTAAGATTGTACTGCAAAAAAATTAAAAAACCCTACATCTTTAAGATATATTGAAATCCAATTAGTAAAACAGATTTTTCTAAGGGAACAACGGTATGCTTGCTCCAATTCCGAGTTCCTTTGAAGGGGGAAAATAACGAAGATCCAGCAGCTTTAAAAGGTAATTCAGGATGTCCTAGGGATACGTCTGGTGGAATGATTTCTCTAACTGTGGTCACGGGATGGTCTGTATGAAGACAGGAGATAAAGGGCTACCTGTTGAGGCTATACATTTTTCTCGCTGGGTAGGGAAAGCAAATCAAAATGTCTGATCAAAGATTCCTGCATCAAGAATCTTGTTATTGGTACAAAGAGGGAGATTGTATTAAAAAGAAAGAAAGAAAGAAAACCTACAGGTGAGAATGTTACCAAGTTTTCTGTTTCCTTATTGTGGGAGACTTTCCTAATTCTTTAGGGACAAAGAGTCTAGGCCAGTGGTTCCCAACACGGGGCCCACGCCCAACAGGGGGGCAATTTGATTTTTAATAGGGGCAATTTGAACTTTGTTTAAACCAAGTTAATTGTCTTTTAGGCTTCCCCCGCGTGAGTGGAGTTTTTGAGTAAAGTAAGAATTATATGTCACGGGATGGGGGGAGCTGGAGGGCATCAGGATTTTAGAAATGCTTAGGTGGGGCATGGATCCAAAAAGGTTGGGAACCACTGGTTTAGGCTGAAAGATGCTAAGAAGAAAAGCAGAGAAGTGTTGCCTCCTTTAGCATATCTGCCCGGTTTGTAGGCCTCAGAAGCCCACTCCCCAATTCTCTTTATCCATCAGAGCTGTGCACTGCATTTCACAAAATGAATTACCACCTCAGTGAATGTCACTTCCTAGATCCCCCATCAAAACACAATTTATCAGCAATTTGAGAAATCCTCTTAGCCTGAAATCCCAAGTGCTCATGTTTATAAAATGAACACGGGTAGCCCTCGACTTACGACCATGATGAGCTCCAAAATTTATGAGGTTAAGTGGGACATTTGTTAAGTAAGTTTTGCCCCATTTATGGCACTTCTTGCCACAGTTGTTAAGTGAATCCCTGCAGTTGGTAAGTTAGCAACAGGGTTGTTCAAGGAATCTGGTTTCCCCATTGATTTTGCTTATCAGAGGGGATCACAGGACCTTGGGACACAGCAATGGTCGTAAGTATGAGTCAGTTGCCACATGTATGATCGTGGGGAATGCTATAAAGCTTGTAAGTGGTTATAAGTCATTTTTTTCAGTGCCGTTGTAACTTTGGTCACTAAATGAATTGTAAGTTGTGGAGTACCTGTAAATGGAATTTTTATTCACCATGGGTGACTGTCAGCCCAGTGGCTTTCCTGAGATGAAGCCAACAAATCCTGGGCTGTTTAGTTGTGTTATTAAAATTATAATTCAACATTACTCAGTTTTCCCAAAAATAAGACCTCTCTGGATAATAAGCCCAATCAGACTTTTGAGCACATGCACTAAATAAGCCCTTCCCCCAAAATAAGCCCTGCCTGACAATATTACAACACAACAGCAACCATGAGGTGACCACACTCTCTGCCTCCTGCACTTCAAATATAATAAGACCTCCCTGAAAATAAGGCCAAGTGCTTATTTTTTTAGGGGGGGGGGTCAAAAGAATAAGACCCTGTCTTATTATTGGGGAAACACGGTAGGAGAATCAATAGGAGCTGCGGTGGCGCAGTGGTTAGAGTGCAGTACCGCAGGCTACTTCAGCTGACTACTGGCTGCAGTTCGGCAGTTCAAATATCACGGGCTCAACGTTGGCTAAGCCTTCCATCCTTCCGAGGTGGGTAAAATGAGGAACCAGATTGTTGGGGGCAATATGCTGACTCTCTGTAAACTGCTTAGAGAGGACTGTAAAAAGCATGGTGAAGCAGTATCGAAGTCTAAGTGCTATTGCTATCAACCTACTGTATGTGAGCTTTGTGCTCTCATACCTCCCTTTCTTTTTCTTTTTTCTTCTGGTACAATTATGGGTAGGAGACTGGAAATATTTGTATTCATCACCACCTGAAATGTGGTTAACGTAACTATCGTTTGCAAGAAAAACTTTCTGGGATTTCAGCTTGTTCTGAAAAGCCACTTCAGGGATCAGATGTGATTTTTAAAACAGTTTTTAGTTAAAATGGAGTGAAGTTTCCAATCTTAGTGGGTCTGTCTTGGAAAATAGAAAAAAATCTGACTTTGGTCTATGTGGGTTTGCTTGTTTTTTGTCAACAGGGCCAGGCTAACGGATGGTAGAATACTAGATAGAAACCAAGATGATGGAACGGGAGTGTGAGAAATGTAAAATAAGAACTGGAGAGAGGCAATGTAATTAGCAAAAAATAAAAGAACACAGGAAGAGTTTGTTCCATGGAAAAAATCAATGGAGGCAGTCTCAATTTATGACCAAGACTGAGTCCAACATTTCTTCTGTTAAGTGAGACATTTGTTAAGTGAATTTTGCCCCACTTTACGACCTTTCTTGCCTCAGTCATTAAGTGAATCCCTGCAGTTGATAAGTTAGTAACCCAGTTGTTAAGCAAATCTGGCTTTCCCACTGACTTTGCTTGTCAAAAGGGGATCACATGGTCTTGGGACTAAAAACCAACTGTTGTAAGTCAAGGATTACCTGTACTTAAAAAAAAAAACTTTGGGTCTCATTTCTGACAGGATTGACATCTGATTTTCCCCTGGCTTTTGTTACCATCAAATGTTTACTTAAGCCAGAACTGGTGCAAGGCGGGGCAGGCCAAGGACACACAAACCTAGTTTGTTTTCGGGAATTCTTCAGCACTGTTCTGAAGTGCCAGTTATCTTAGGTAAAGGTAAAGGTTCCCCTTGCAGATATGTGCTAGTCATTCCTGACTCTAGAGGGCAGTGCTCATCTCCGTTTCAAAGCTGAAGAGCCAGCGCTGTCCGAAGATGTCTTCGTGATCATGTGGCCGGCATGACTAAACGCCGAAAGTGCACGGAACGCTGTTACTTTCCCACCAAAGGTGGTTCCTATTTTTTTACTTGCATTTTTACATGCTTTTGAACGGCTAGGTTGGCAGAAGCAGGGGCAAGTAATAGGAGCTCACTCTGTTACACAGCGCTAGGGATTCAAACCACTGAACTGCTGACCTTTCTCATCGACAAGTTCGGCATCTTAGCCACTGAGCCACTGTGTCCCCACTTAGCTGTGTAAAAAAAAAAAGACTTGCGCTTTCAGACGTTGGCTAGTTAAAAGGGAAAGAGTCATTTGCCTCAGATTCTGCAAAGCCACTGCGGTTTGGGTGGGGTGGGGGGAGAAAAACAGCTGGGGTGGGGGGAGAGGTTCAGTGGTATAACCCGGACTCTGCTAAATGCAGCTTCTCTGGAACGTGTCTCATGAATTCCCAGCCTTTATGGCTCACCTGTTGCCCAGGATGAGAAGTTAGGCTGCATCTGCAGACCTTCGCCTCAGAATACTAATCGTTCGAGGTGTTTGATCCGATTTTGAATCACTGGCTTCAGCAAGATTGCTGCATCATGTGCCTTTCGTGCCATAGTGCACAAATGTTTGATCATCCTTGGCTCAAAAATCTGGGAAGAGTTACCAGGGTGATTGGAGAGCAGGGGGATGTGGCCTGCAGCTTGCCATCTGGCCATCCCTGCTTGAGAAATGGCAAGGTCCTTCACGAGAAGCATTTTTCTCCAGGCCTTTGTCGAATTGTAAAGCCAAGCAAAGAAAATCCTCCCTCCCCACCCATCCAGGAAGAATCCTTTGACCGTAAGCCAGGCATGTTTATTTATTGCACATGAATCTGCTTGGAAGTCCTGGTCTCTGTATCACTGATCCTAAGGCAGCTTCTGTGGGCCAATGTCACATTGTCGCCGTGACTTTGCTGTCATCCTTGGTAAAATGCCGAATTCCATCTCTGGCATTGTTTTGTGGAAAACTCTTGGCTTCTAATCCTTTGTCCTTAAAGCAGGATGCCACAACCTCCTAACACCATCTAATGATATTTCATTCACATAGCCATTGGCCACACATTGGCCTTGGTCTCAGGGTATCTAAGACAGCTGCCTTAAGATTTAACACTTGCCGTAAAAGGGGGGGGGGAGGATAGAAAGTGTATTTGCTTCACAAACGCATGCATATTTTTGCAAATGCCGAAAGCTGTGCCCAGTGTCACATGACCTAACAGAAATGAAGAAGATAAGCAAGGATACAATCCAAATAAGGGCAAGAAGAAAGTTATTTGGGGGAGAAGTAGCAGACTCATGGTTATGGCTATTTATAGCCCTATTTTCTTTCTTTCACTCAACCTAAATGCATGCAACAGGGTTTGGTTATACCCAGAAGAAGGCAGTCTTTGCTTGTGAACACTGATATTTCTCTCTCTCTCTCCCTCCCTCCCTCCCTCCCTCTCTCCCTCTCTCTAAGGAGTTATCTCCTCTGTTAATAAACCCACTGTCCTTGTAAATACATTCCAAAATCTCGGTTCAGCAACCCCTTCGGATTGAGATTTGCTTAACTATGAAGCAGTCAGGCTTTTCCAGGGGAAGGTATAATTTTAATCGGAGCTTCCAGTATTATCTGGAAGCATATATTTTTTTTTATAAAGAAAGTGTGATTCACTATGATCCTTATAATAATTTTCTTATTTTTGTAAATGTCTGAATGTCCCCTGAATTGCTGCTCATGGGAAAGCAATAAAAGCTTAGTGATTACTGAAAGGCTGACAAATGCATACTAAAAATGAATAATATGAACCATGCTAGGGGTTGTGTTCAGTTGTTTAGATGCTTCAGCCCTTTCTGGTTTTGCAGCAACACACTGGTGGCCAATCTTAGAATTTTATTTTATTTTATTTTCCATTTGGTAAATGAAGTTTCTAGCCATTCAGAAAACATCCTTCCGGCCTCTCTAGCCCTCTGTCTTTTTAACTCCATGTCAACAATTCTTCCAAACTTGATTCAGGCCCTCAGATAATGGCACTCTGCTTTGTAATCAAATGTAATGTATCATGGTGCCAGCACAGCTGAGTGTAAATTCTGTGTAGGGCCATGTTGTACTCAGAAAAGTGGGAGACTCCAAACTAAGGAATGAATATGGACCTGCCAACTGTCAGAGAAATTATGTGTCCTGAGCAAAGGGTGATGAATTGTAATGCTAAATTAAGGTTGCACTGTAGTTTTTGTCTGAGTTTCTTTTTAATCTTTCCATCCTTTGGGAAGCTGAACATCTTTTATTCCATGGCTAGTCAGCCTATTGATGACCCAAATCCCATTTTAATAGATCCCAGGCAGTGAGGGGGGGGGGGGTGTTCACATTTTGTTACCACCAGTTCGGCACCACCTGCTTCGCACACACATGCACCACCTCCACACATGCACCAGGCCTTCTGCGCATCACTTTGCTCACACGTGCAACGTCCACGCATGTTGCTGGCCTCAAAAATGTGCCTAAACAGGACAGCATAGAAACGGGGCTGGTGGGTGGGTGGGCTGGCGATTTCTGCTACTGATTCAGGTGAACTGGCTGAATACCACCTCTGGTCCCAGGGCCCTGTGAATCTCTGTTCGTTTATGCCATTCAGATTCAGTAGCATAGTTTTTCAGCTTGCTAATTTATTTAATACAATACAATAGCAAAGTTGGAAGGGACCTTGGAGGTCTTCTAGTCAAACCCCCTGCCTAGGCAGGAACCTCTATACCGTTTCAGACAAATGGCTATCCAACATCTTCTTAAAGACTTCCAGTGTTGGGGCTTTCATAACTTCTGGAGGCAATTTCTGTTCCACTGATTAATTGTTCTAACTGTCAGGAAATTTCTCCTCAGTTCCAAGTTGCTTCTTTCCTTGATTAATTTCCACCCATTGCTTCTTGTTCTACACTCAGGTGCTTGGAGAATAGTTTGACTCCCTCTTCTTTGTGGCAACCCCTGAGATATTGGAACGCTGCTATCATGTCTCCCCTAGTCCTTCTTTCTATTAAACTAGACATACCCAGTTCCTGCAATCGTTCTCCATATGTTTATTTATTTATTACTTTAAAATAGCAAGCTAGATAAATTAACCTTGCCCTTTCAGCGAGGTCATTTAGCATCACCAATGCATCTACTGTTTGGTGGCCAACAAGGAGCCGCCGTCAGAAAGATGGGCGATAGAAGTAAAGAAGCTCAAACAACAGTCTTGGACACCTGACATGGACTCTTGGCTAGCCGAATAAATTATGCAATAATGGACATTTGCATAATTTATGCAGGTGGTGCAATTGAACACACTCCTTCGTAGAAACCTTGGCTTGCATATCTCCTCGCCAATACTGCAGGAGGTTATTTTTGCTTCCTTCTTTCTCTCACCCTCCACTATCTTTTTAGATCCCTTTAAGGTAGCATCTTTCCACCCGTCAGCAATGTTGGCAGCCCCAAGTCCTTCAAGACAAGTCCAAAAACATTTTACGAAAGGAGAGGGGTATACACTGCCCCCTTCCATCGCTCCCCTCCTTCCCATTTTAGCGGATAACATCAGATCAAGTCTGTTTCACATTATGGTTTCTCTGCTTTGACGGCTAGTCCTTCCAAGCTGGCTTCTTCAATTCCAAAGAGTGAGTCTCTGCCTGTGTAGGATTACTTCTCACTCCCCACTCTCTTAAAAATAAAATACCTTTTTTTAAAGAAACGAAGCTTTGGCTGCTGTTCAGTGGAGGAAGTTAGAAGAGCGAGGCACCCATGGTGGCATTTCAGATATAATTGCTCCTTTTCTCTCCACCCCCTTCCCATCTTTACGAAGGAGGCGCAGAGGCACCCAAGATGAATATTATATTTGAAACAAAAGAAGAAAGAAAGAGGGAAATAATAGATAAATGTCTTTACTCTCCCCCCTCTACTCTGTGCTTTAGTCTTTCTATCAAGAACCTGTTTTGTTTATGTCTTGGCAACTTCCATTCCAATACTGTGACTTGGGGAGGCTCGCAAGGATTAAAAACATTATTGCAAACAATTCCAACAAGAATAAAAACGGTCCGTTGGGAGGGAGGTGAGGGATAAATTAAAACAACAAATTAACCCAGTCAAGTCAATATATTCTACTCAATACACAATCAGGGGCAGTGGTAAAATCCTGGCCCGGAGTCCGAGAAATGAGTCAGGTGTTGAAAGACAGCAGGATTGGGGCTCCCTGGATGAGAGTGTTGCTCCAGAAGGCAGGCGCAGGCTTCTGGGTCCCACTGGACTGCATTCTTTCATAGATGGGAATAGCAGCCTGCCGAGCATGTTGGTTCCTGTGTGCCTTGTTGTATGGAATTCTCTAGATATTGCCTAGTTTCTGTGCATAACAATGTGAGGCAGAAAGTAGTTTGTTGTTACAGAGGGGGGGGAGGGAAGCCACCACCACCAATCTGGCCAGAGAACCTCATCTCATAATTATGCCTGGGTTGTGATAGTCCAGGAGTCAGCAACCTTAAAGATTCAAAGAGCCACAAGAGTCCTAAGCAGAAGCCCTCCGTTCAATTCTGGAGCCGACCAGAAGTCCAGTTCCCCCACCATAGAGTCTCCTAGTGCGGCATCCTTTTTCCTCTACCTGTCCTAACTGAAAGACCTATCAATTGTGGAGCCAACTGGCGACAGGAAGCCGCAGCAGAGGGATGAAAGAGCCACATGCAGCCCCAGAGCTGTGGGTTGCTGACCCTTGTGATAGTTGAAAACAGGGTGTGTACAACCTTGTCAACTTTAAGATTTGTGGACTACCACTCTCAGAATTCCCCAGACAACATGGTTGGCTGGGGAATTCTGGGAGTGGAAGTCGACGAGTCTTAAAGATACCAAGGTTGCACACTCCTGGTCTAAAATATAAAATATAAAGTACATCCCTTATGCTCAAAAATCTGCCGTTTTTCTTCAATACTCAAGGGCGGCATATAAATAAAATAAACCTTCAAACCTTCAAATCTGTCCTTGCTTCTGTAATCTTGCCCATTTATCCTTTCTCAGCCTGGTTTAGCCAACAAAAGTGTATATTTTGTTCTAACCAACAAAAGTGTATATAGTCAAGGCTATGGTTTTCCCAGTTGCAATGGATGGCTGTGAAAGCTGGACCATAAGAAAGGCTGAGTGCCAAAGAACTGAGGCTTTTGAACTATGATGCTGGAGAAGACTCCTGTGAGTCCCTTGGACTGCAAAACAATCAAACCGGTCAGTCCTAGAGGAGATCAACCCTGACTGCTCTTTAGAAGGCCAGATCCTGTAGATGAAACTCAAATACTTTGGCCACCAAATGAGAAGGAAGGACTCACTGGAGAAGAGCTTAATGCTGGGAAAGATTGAGGGCAAAAGAAGGAGGAGATGACAGAGAATGAGGTGGCTGGATGGAGTCACCAAAGCAGTAGGTGTGAGCTTAAATGGACACCAGAGTATGGTAGAGGACAGGAAGGCCTGGAGGAATGTTATCCATGGGGTCGTGATGGGTCGGACATGACTTTGCAACTAACAACAAGAATCTCTGGTTTACAATATACGTCCTCCCACCACATCCCTTTACTTCCCCTGCTTTTCCTGGAACAAATTTTTCCATCTCCAATTAGATTCAAAAATAATATGCAGAGCAAATGTTCTTAAAACGCAATTGTTTTATTTTGCCAGGGGAAAGCTTGACCTTTGGCGCGAATCTTCTCCCACCCCCTCCACCCTGCACAGCAGTCTCTTTGCTCCGTTGATTAAAACCTTGAAATTGCCTCAGCAGGAAGTTCTCTTTTGCCAGGCTATTTGAAAGAGGTGGCCACCGAGCAAGGACGTGCGGTGGAGACCTTCCCCGTGTCACCCTAGTCACCAGCCTAAGGTGTATGAGCTGAGCTTACTCTTTGGCACCTGTCTCATCTCGGATTGGAGGATGTCGAGATGTATTTAGAATTAAGATGCCCCAAAAGAGAATTTTTAATTTTGTGTGGTGGGTTGTTGAGGGAAGAGATAAATCAGCAGATGTGCAAATGTGCCATATATGGTCAAATCTGGAAAGGGAACCCATGCTCGGGGGCTGTCTGTCTGTCTGCGTCGTGTGTGTGTGTCGTGTGTGTGTGTGTGTGCGTGTAAGAGATATTTTAGTTGTCTGTCTGAGCTGTAGCTATTATGCTGTAAAAGCAGATAGAGTTTTATATAACCATGATAGCATACCCACTGTATACTCTGGACAATAGAGCTAGCTAGAGAGGCAGAATTATATAAAACGCTCTTTCCTACCTTGCATATTTTGAAGAATCTCGGTTTTTGCAGAAGGACCTGTTTCTAATCTGCTTCTCGAGATAACAGAGAAATGGGGTGACCTAATGTAATAAGCTATAGTAACCCTTGCCCTTGGTTTTCCGAAAACGTTTCCTGCAGCCTAAAAATTAATGAACTGGAACCGAGAGCAACCACAGACAGAGATATTTTATATATCAAGTCAGATTATTGAGCTCTCTCTCTCCCAAGGTTGTCGTAGGCCTTTGTTGTCTAGGACAAGTTTCTAATCGATAGCCACAGGGGTTGAACTAGCAACTTTTCTGCAGAACAATGTTGCTGTGTCTGAGCTGCAGTTTGTTCTCTGAAATTCTAATAAACACAGAAGGTATACAATCTGAGTCCAGTTACGTTAGACTACGGCGGCTCTAATTGTGAGAATTGGAGGGCAGGAGTGGGGAACGAACCCCAAGAAATGTGAAATAGGGAGCGAAAGAAGGAATGACACACCCAGTGTGTCATCCACCGCTGTTGCTGTCCTTTGTGTATCTGGCCTGACGGCTAGAATTGTGACTTCCACATCAAGTTAGAGTTGAAAAGAAAATAAGCCTAATTTCGAGCCTTACCCATTTATCTACAGATGCTGATATGATTCGGATAGATTGCTTGATAGGGATAGGGATTTAAATAAAGAGCATGCTATCTAAACACTATTAAGTCTAATTCATTAATTAGCATCTAATTGTCTCAGCTCTTCCAATTTCTTCCCCGATACACACAGACGTGTGCGCTCACACACAGAAACTGGGAATTGTAATTTGATGTTGGGGATCCTTATTATAGATTCCTAGCACCTCCCCTTAAAGCAGGGCTCCCCAGGGAGAGGGGTGACTATTAAACTCATTTGTTGAAATACGTCTATGAGGTTAAATCTACAGCATGAGTGCATGTCTTCTTCTGCCAGACGACTTAAAACAAATGTCATTTGAACAGCCCACGTGCAGTGTTTTTCTTCCTCTTGTTTGAGAAGTTTTCTGCTCCAGATTTTGCAGCTTGTGACCATGGCCAACAATCCATTGTTGGATTTAGAAGAAAACAAGTGGAAAGAGGCACGCAAATATCCTGCAAAAATGATTTGAATTGTCCATTGTAAGTCCAGAAATCTGGGCCACCAGTGATTGATGATTGTATTCACAACAGGACATTTGCACATTGGTTGCCTTCCTGCATTAGATTGGAAACCAGGAGATAGGGAATTCTAGCTCTGCTTTAGGCTGAGTGACTTTGGGCCAGTCATACTCTTTCAGCCCAACCTACCTCACAGGGTCAACGTTGTGGAGAAAATAAACAGAGAAAGATATGAGCTATATTTGCTAAAGGCAAAGGTTCCCCTTGCACATATGTGCTAGTCGTTTCCGACTCTAGGGGTCAGTGCTCATTGTCTGTTTCAAAGTCGAAGAGCCAGCACTGTCTGAAGACGTCTGCGTGGTCATGTGGCCGGCATGACTAAATGCCGAAGGCGCACAGAACACTGTTATCAAAGGTGGTCACTATTTTTCTACTTGCATTTTTACATGGTTTGAAACTGCTAGGTTGGCAGAAGCTGGGACAAGTAACAGGAGCTCATTCTGTTACGTGGCACTAGGGATTCAAACCGCCGAATTGCCGACCTTTCTGATTGATAAGCTCAGTATCTTAGCACTTAAATATAATAAAGACTGATTTTTTAAAAAAATATATATCTAAAAACAATCCAAATCTAGTCAATTTTCTGGATGTGTACAATAAACAGAACTATAGATGAACAGATTGAGGTGGGATTGCACAACATGTTTTGACACAGAAAATAAGGATTAACATTACCAAGCTTAATATTTACTGCTAAGCCACTCAATCTTTGAATGCATTTTGCAGGATCTGCAAACTAGCTGTTTTATCAAGTCCTATGTATCCTTTCTCCTTCGCTTTAGCAAACATAAGCAAGGCTTTGTCTTAATATAAATTCATCACTATATCTTATTTCCACTTGAAATAAGCGGACCATTTTTGTTGGAATCTGTGAATATGATAAAAAAAAATAGCAGAGACTTGTAGCACCTTATAAATTAACACATTTATTATGACAAGTTTCATGAACCACCCAGCATGTCAACTGTTAGGGACACCATGCATGGAACTACTCATTTTTCTGTTACGATCCTGCTAAGGGAGTAGTCGGTGGGAAATATTTTAATATTTTCTTATAGTCCACAAAAAATATAATTTTTTCTCCTTTCTTTGGGAGATTTAATATGCAACACTTCCTCTTCATTGTAGAAAAAAGTTTTAAGGACAAAAAATAGTTTTATTCTTTTTATAGTAATTAGCCTGATTATTATTTGCTTGATTTGTTGGCATTTTGATCATAGGATTATCAGATCTGGATGGAAATATCCAAGCAATCATTAAATGGTAGCAGAGACTTAAAATGAGTTTTGTATAGATTTTGAGACGGGGGAATACCAACTCCACTCAACTCTATCAAGAAATAACAGAATAACAGAGTTGGAAGGGACCTTGGATGTCTTCTAGTCTAATCCCTTGGTCAAGAAGGAAACCCTATACCATTTCAGACAATTGGTTGTACAATTTCTTCTTTAAAATGTCCAGTGTTCTGGAGGCAAGTTGTTTCCCTGAATTAATTATTCTAACTATCAGGAAACTGTCAGGAAATTTATCCTTAGTTCTAGCTTGGTTCTCTCATTGATTAGTGTCTATCCATTGCTTTATTGTCCTCTTCCTTTCAGGTGCCTTGGAGAATAGGTTGACTCCCTCTTCTTTGCGGCAGCCCCTGAGATATGGGAACACAGCTATCATGTCTCCCCTAGTCCTCCTTCTCATTACACTAAACATGCCCAATTCCTATAACTGTTTTTCATGTTTTATCTCTATTAATAATCTTTGTTGCTCTTCTCTGCAACCTTTCTAGAGCCTCAACATCTTTTTTATATCATGGCAACCAAAACTAGATCCAATATTCCAAGTGGGGCCCTTACCAAAGGATTATAAAGTGGTGTTAACACTTCACATGATCTTGATTCTATCCCTCTATTAATGCAGCCTAGGATTGCATTGGCTTTTTTGGCAGCTGCAGCATACTGCCAACTCAAATATAAGTGATTATCCATTAGGACTCCAAAATCTCTCTCGCAATTACTGCTTTTGAGCCAGACTGCACCTATTTTATACTTGTGCATTTGATTTTTCTTGCAGGGTCCAATCTGGCCCAATCATGCTGGAGCCGAGTTAGAAAGATTGGAAGACAGAACCTCTGGTTCCAGTGATCGACCCAGATTGGATTCTTCAACATTATCCTGGGACGCACATATTCACTTTCATTCTTGATTTTCCTTGCCTAAATGTAAAATCTTATTTCCATTCCATTCCCTATTCTATTCTATTCCATTCCATTCCATTCCATTCCATTGCATTCTATTTTTATAGCTGCCCAACTCAACCAAGTGTCTCTGGGTGTCTTAACCATTCTAAAATTGATTCAATAGCAAGGTCATTATTTATTGCCAGCATCTCTCTGTTTGGGTCTGTTTTCACGTTGCCTATTGTGCAGTTTCAAAGACTGAACCAATACATGATAATTGTGTAGAGGAAAGGATGATTTGAGGGCTAGGCTCTCTGCCTAACGTGTGTGCGGTTAAGGTGGTGATGCCAACGTCCAACAGCCTTCTCCAGCCAGTTGCTGCTGGAAGTCCATGTTGGGCTTCCGTGTCTATAATTCCAATTATGGCCATTAGAGAAGGCGAGTTTCAACACACCTGCAGTATAAGAAACAGGATGGTGAATGAACGCTCTCCTACACAATTGTTTGTTTTTCTACTACTTTGAATGACAGGATGCCTAGACTGGATTAGCAGAATCAGTACCCTTCTGTGTGTCTGGATAAATCAATGGATGGATGGTAAGGCTTTAGAAGAAGCCCCCATCAACATCCTTATAAAACCTTCTCCACATGCTATCTGGATGCTTTCTAGTAGGTTTGCTAAAACAATTCCTAAATGCTCAACTCCAGACCCATCTTACAAAGACTTTATCTTCAGCCTCAAACTGTTCGCAGTCTCCTGCTACAGTCAGGTGGGCTGTGAGTCATATGTTCCAGCGTGGCTTTTTCAACAGCATAATGGCCCATCAGTGACCATTACAGGTGACTAAGACTCAGCAAGGTTATAGAATTGTTCAGATGGCTTTTATTGTGTGGCTTTGTTTTGAGTCACCTAGCTCACCAATGTCTCACTGGAGTAGCAAGAGATCTCCCAGGTCCACTAGACATGTAGGTCTATCCCAGCCCTTGCTGTCCTTTTAACACAAGAGAGCACAGACCAAAAATTTGGAGTTTCTGAGTGACGTCAGTTCCAAAAGGACAGTGGAATTCCAACATATTTTTAGCACATCCGTTTATTCTGAGCTTCAAATATTCTGAGCCGGTGGAAGGAAGGCATATAGTGCGAATGGAAATCAGTTAAAGCCTTCACATGCTCCAAATGGCAAAATGATAGTACTAAAGTCTGCCAATATGTTCAGACATGTTCCTCTATCCAGATGTCTCTTTAATTTGAAATCTGATTCTCTTCCTTTTTCTTCTGTCCACCAAATACCTCTTTAATAGCTCTTTGCTCTCCAGACATCCTTTGGTGGTAGCTTAAGTTCATATTCTCATATTTTTCTTTCGAGAGAAAGTTTTTATTGGAAGGGAAAGTAGATAATTTGTATATAAATATATAGCTAAAGACACATATATAGTATAGTATAGCTTTTTTTTTTTTTTACAACCTTGTAATCCCTTGCTTTGTGATGGGGTCAGAGCAACTGAGTGGAGCTGACCATTTGCTGGCCAATGCCCTTCCTGATGCCTATGCAGAGTTCACAGCAGATATTTTCTTTTTGTGCTTTATAGAATAAGCATCTGTCACTGCCTAGGATTCAACTCTCAACTTTCCAAGTGGGAGGTGAGAGTCTTCACCTTTAAGCCACTACACCTCTCATAGTGGATATAGGTAAAAGTAAAAGTTCCCCTCACACATAAGTGCTAGTCCTTCCCAACGCTAGGGAGCGGTGCTCATCTCCGTTTCAAAGCCAAAGAGCCAGCGCTGTCCAAAGATGTCTCTGTGGTCATGTGGCCAGCATGACTAAACGCTGAAGGCACATGGAACGCTGTTACCTTCCCACCAAAGTGGCCCTATTTTTCTACTTGCATTTTTATATGCTTTCAAACTGCTTGGGTGGCAGAAGCTGGGACAAGTAATGGGAGCTCACTCTGTTATGCGGCGCTAGGGTTTCAAACCACCAAACTGCCAGCCTTTCTGAGCAACAAACTCAGCATCTTAGCTACTGAGCCACTGCGTCCCTCATAGTGGATGTAGCTATAACTATAATTATAGAGAGATATAGATATTTTAAAATATTGGAACAGGCATTCTTCCCCCAATGGCTTTCACAGAAAAATATGAGTAGAACTTTACCTTAAAGAAATGTAAGATTCCATTTTTCTATATGAAGTTTTATATAAAGATCTATTCTATACAAATCTTTTTGTGTATAGTAACATATGATGAGGATGATATCCATTCAATCAAATCCGACTCTTGGCGATTGTATGGGCCAGATCTCTCCACATCTTCCGATCTTGCACTACTTCTTTGAATTTTGCCATGCTCTGGGTAGTAACATATACTGTATTTACAATCATATTATATCTAAATTTTGTATGTATAATGTATAATTATTTTTCTGTGTAAATCTCAAGGATTCTGAGTTGCAATTGATTCAATTGGTAGATTATTAATCAGCTCAAGCTTCACTTGATCACAACTTACTCTCAATTCATTTGTCAATGGCGGCAAATTTTAATTGATCAACCTATGATTTAAGGGCATCAGCTCTTTAGAGTTTCTTAGCTCTAGAAAGGAATGCAGCTGTGAGCTCTGAAAACGGTATTTTTTCTCTTAACAAGTTGTAACTTTTGCCTAAGCTGGCAATAACATTGGTTATTGTGGTGATACAGGTTGGTGGCAATCTGCCGATTGGTTTCAATTTCTTCAAATTGGATTTATTTGTCAAAGTCATAATTGACACCACAGACATGATTTTTATTGAGCAATAGTGCGAATTGCAGGCTCCGAATTTATATAGGTGTGAGGTGCCTACTATTTTTGTTTATGCAAAACGAGGAGAATTAAACAATGCATATAACTAGACTTGTCAAATACCAATAGACAATTAGCTTTGTCTTTTATCATCCTGCCCTAACTTGGCATTGTGCAGTTTTTATTGGAGGGGGGAAAAAAAAAACCAATCAAAGCCACAAGAAGTATTTTCATTTGCACTATCTGTCCCTTAAAGGAGTAAATATTCTTTTTGGCTGAAGTGCAAATAATAAATGTTTTAATTAAATATCCAAATAACCACCCACTTAGCTACCCACGTAGAGTACAGCCCGCCTTCCTGTCTGTATACTAATAACAACCTCTTGTTCCTTCTGTATCTAAACAGCATCCTCCATTCAGCACACCTGGGGAGAAGCATCCCAAGATTTTTAAAAGTACATCAACTTGGGGATGGTTGGGGTGGAGGGACCTTAACTTATCTGGGCCTCTGTTCCCCCCGCCTACAATCCATCTGTGTAATCCAGCTGTTGAGGACTGGCTGGGAAACCAGGAGGGTTTAGAGGTGTCACATTGGGACATTACAGAATGGGGGTGGAGTGTTTAAATTGATTATTTTATTCAAAGAGGAGAATATATTGAAGTACGTTTTTCATTTGGATATCACTTCTGGTTTCTGTGCTTGTGAAGGGGGAAAATGAAACTTTGACTTTGGTTTTGTCAATTAGATTTGTCATGATAGAAATGGCTATACACACACACACACACACACACACACACACACACAGACATATAGCTGTAGTTATATACTAATGTGTAAAAGCAAAAAGTTGAGGCTGGAGTGTTTTTATCTTGTATTGTGCTAGCCAAAGGAAGTCGTAAATCAATGCTTCCCCCCCCCCCTTAGTACTTACATTTGTCTGGGCTGCGGTGGCTCAGTGGCTAAGACGCTGATCTTGTCAATCAGAAAGGTCGGCAGCTCAGCAGTTCGAATCCCTAGCGGCGCATAACGAAGTGAGCTCCCGTTACTTGTCCCAGCTTCTGCCAACCTAGCAGTTCAAAAGCAAGTAGAAATGCAAGTAGAAAAACAGGGACGGTAACAGCCTTCCGTACGCCATTGGTGTTTAGTCATGGCAGCCACATGACCACGGAGAACATCTTATGACAGCACTATCTCTTTGGCTTTGAAATGGAGATGAGCACTGCCCTCTAGAGTTGGGAACAGCTAGCACATATGTGAGAGGGGAACCACCATTGCCTTGCATTTTCCCCACTCTTTCTTTTTTCTTCCCCTAATTTACCATTTCTATTTCTCTTTGTATTTTATGTATAGATAAAACAATAAATAAATAAATAAAATAAAAAAGAATGGGATGGAATGTTCTTTTCTGCAACATTTTGTTGCTGATACATCTGTGTATGCTTACTCAGAAGTTAAATTTACCACGTTCGGTTAAAGGCAGGGAGGTTTGCAGCCCCCAGACTCTTGTTCCTCCTGTTTTCTTTCCTTCCTTCCGCACGTCTTTTCCGTGTGGGTTGCTACTTGTTCCTTACACCTGTCTTCGGCACTAGCTACCTTCCGGCACTCTGATCAATATCTCTTGCTGCATCTTTCGCCATAAGTCCCCTCCTCATCCCCCAAACCTCCCCAGCTTTTATACATCCTCCGGGCTCTGTTTGAATTCTCCCCCACTCACCCCGTTGTATCTGCATCAGAGGATTCTCATATTTTTGTCGGCTGCTTTCGCCAAAGAGCATCTCTCCCCCCCCTCCCTTTCCCTCTTAGCCATGAGTTTGAGGTAATTATATTTGGGGTCCTTCTCAAGGTTTGAGGAGCCCATGTCTGCGTGGGGAGTCTTCCTTTTCTCAATATCTGCATTCCTTCCCCAAACAGCTGCAATGCAGGAAGAGGCTTTGAGTGGTAGAGAGAGACGTGGGCTTGCAATGTCTCTCCCTCTCTCTCTGTTTCAATTTCCAACAAAAGCTATAAGTCATGTCATCTCAAGTGGTTTATGGGCTGCAGGCAGGAGGGTTGGACTATGGTGGGGTGAGAGGTGACAGGACTCTGGCTGGCTGGCTGGCTGGCTTCAGAAGGCCAGATTTCTCCTGTGCAGATCTGAGGCTTAATTTAAACCAAGATGTATCTCCGTAGCCATTTCTCACTAGTTAGCCTCTGTCATGCAACACCAGAATCATCATTGGCAATAATTAATCATAATAGGATGTCATAATGTGCTTTTGCAAGCCTCCCTCTCTCTCTTTCCTGAACAGCTTTGTTTGGTGCTGGTGTGGAGTTATGCTGGAAGGAGATTATAATAAAGTATCTTGCAGTTTTCAAGGTAGTCCCTCTCCTGCCCCCAGTGCTGTTCCTCATCCAGGAAATGAGTGGAGGAAGCGTAAAGGTTCAAAGTCTCCCAGTGCTAGACCTTTAATTGATCCACATTCACAATGCTTGGGCATATGTTATTAATTTTATTGACCAAGGGACAGCACAACGGTGACCCTGGTAATTAAGCTGCAAGCAGGAAGGTGGGAAATGATCAGGTTTTTTCCCCTCTCACTGCAGCCTACCTTTGTCTACTACGCGGGAGGCATTTTGCAAACCACCCCCACTTACTCAATGGTGGATATTCCCTAGCATCTGAATGCTCAATCCATGTGCAGGGTGTGTTCCTTTCAGACCAAAAATAGAAATCTGAAATCTATACATTCTGGGGAATTGATAAGAGTTTTAATGTATGTTCAAGTGGATTTCCTTTAAAAATAAAAAATGAAACAAACACTGTGGACACCCACGTGTTCATCACCTTAATATTCCCCCTTGTTCCTTCTATGCGCTTCCCACAACCCTTGTTATGCAGTTGTTTTAAAACAAGGAAAAGTGCACAGGTTCTTTTATATAATGCACCATCTCTGGCCTTTCCAGACATAGCCCTGTTTAAAGGTAACGGTTCCCCTTGCTAGTCATTCCTGACTCTAGGTGGAGGTGCTCATCTCCGTTTCAAAGCCGAAGAGCCAACACTCTCCGAAGACGTCTCCGTGGTCATGTGGCCGGCATGACTAAATGCCAAAGGGCCACGGAACGCTGTTACCTTCCCACCAAAGGTGGTTCCCTATTTTTCTATTTGCATTTTTTATGTGTTTTTGAACTGCTAGGTTGGCAGAAGCAAGGACAAGTAACAGGAGCTCACCCCATTACACGGCACTAGGGATTTGAACCGTCAAACTGCTGGCCTTTCTGATCGACAAGCTCACCATCTTAGCCACTGAGCCACCGCGTCCCTATGCAGCCCTGTTTAGTGGAAGACATAAGAAGGAAAGCATTAACTTACCTTACCAGTGTGTCCCGTCCCCCAATTTGCAGTTTGTTGGATATCAAATCAGATTCCACACTCACAGAAAATAAAAATACTTCTTATTGTTATAGGCCAGCATTTCATAACCTTTCTGGTTTTGCAAGTGGGGTGTGAGGGATGGTTCCATGTGAGCAGAGTGCACATATATGTGCGCTTGCCCGCTACTTCTACAAATAGAACAGTGCTTGTGCATGCTCGCCAATAGGTGTGGGGGAAATGTTCAGTTCTAAGGGTGAAAAATGATCATATGTCATTTTTATTCAGTGCCTTTCTGTAAGTTGAGGACTACCTGTGCCAGTGATGGGTTGCAGGCGGTACACCCCAGTATGGGCATACCGGTGCCTGCCTGGAGCACCAGGAACCGTTCCGGTATGGTGCTCTGGAGGACCCACCTGCCCGCCGGAGCTCCTTACCTGTACTTTAAGACTTTTATGCTTCCATATGGTGCCTGTGCATTGCACCGCCGAACAGTTGGAGCATCACAGAGGCTTGCGGAAACATCACAGGCAAGTACGATGCATGCGCGCACTGTGTGATTGTGCGCGCATGCTAGGAACGTCCATGTGGGTGACGCCGGGGCCGTTCCAACCGTACTGGTTGGAACAGAATCCGGAACCCACCACTGACCTGTGCCATATGCTTCCTAAGAATCTACTGTAGGATAATTAAAAATATCACATAGCAGATACCCTGTTATGTGTAATGCAGTGTTTTGTAATTGACGAGTTGAGATTTTTATTATTGATATGATTTTTGGTGCAGTATCTTTTCTGATGATGTCTCTCCCCATTGCTGCTGTAATTGAGACCTACCTACCTACCTACCTACCTACCTACCTACCTACCTACCTACCTACCTACCTAATTTATAGGCTGCCCATTTCAACTCTTGCTGCTGGCTATCCTTCCTCTTCCCGCCTGAAGAGATGGTAGAACATAGAACATCGAATAACATAGTTGGAAGAAGCCTTCTAGTCCCCCTGCTCATGCAGGAGACCCTATACCAGTGTTGACACACCTTTTCAGCACCGAGTGCTGAAACAGGAATGCATGCACAGGGTGGGGAGAGCACCAGAAACCGGAAGAGCAGCTCTCTGGTGCACACATGCAGGAGCGCTGGAAACCGGAACACCAGTTGAGTTTCCGGTTTCCGATGTTCACATGCACGTCCTCCAGCTTCTGGGGCACATGGCTCCTCAGATATTGGAACACTGCTATCATATCACCCCTAGTCCTTCTTTTCATTAGAGTGGGCATATCTAATTCCTGTAACTGTTCTTTGTAGGTTTTAGCCTCCAGCCCTCCAATCATTCTTGTTGCTGTTCTCCACACTCTTTCCAAGGTCTACCCAGAGGTCGGTAATAAGAGAGGATGGCGCTGAATGCATTGTAGGAAGAAAGTAGAGCTTTTTCTGGAAAGTTTGACCTTTTGGCCTGAGATCAGCTGGCTAGGAATATCTTGAAGAACATTCTGAGTCCATCATTTATCTTTGGCAGAGGAAGAACACTTTCCTTCTGGTTTCCATTGCTGCTTTCACCCTTTCCCTCTTCAAGGGAATCTTTTGGCATCTTTTGGTTGGCAGACTCCTTGCCTGTGAGATTAGAAACAACAGGATGGGTTTGGGTCGCTGGGGATTTCAAGGATTCTTTTAGGGAGTGTTAGAAGAAATGTCCTTCTGGTTCAGTTCCAAGTGGAGAAAAAGATACTGGAAACATGGAAGCTGCTTGGAAAGATAGTTTAATGGTGGACAGGACCACATGATTTGAGGTCCTGAACAGAAAAAGGGGATCACATGCTTCCAGATGTTGGGTGAAGAAGAAAAGAGAGCGAGATGCTGAAAGTTCCTGGCTTTATACTCTCTTTTTGGCCCCACCTCTCTGTTTCCTGTTCCTGTGTAAGAAATGTATTTTGATTGGTTGTCAGACTCCCATGGAGCTATGCAGGGGCTGTGTTTTGAGTCCAAGTTTGGTTGAGCATTGCTTCTTCCCAGATGCCTTGTGGTGAGTTTCTGTGGAAGGCCAATCCTATCTTTGTTATGTAGAGTAGACTAACTCAGCGCCCCTAATGGTCCACTGAGAAAGGTGGGGACTATTAAGAGTGAGTCTGTTTCCTAGCTAAAAACATGTTTCTCCATTTCTTTTCCAGGGAAATATAATATTCTGCCTTTTCAATATTTCCCAGGATATCTAATTTTTTCTATGAGAGCAGTGGGATTTAACTTCCTACAGGAAAATGCTTTGTAGGTTTAAGAACCGCCCTTTGTCCACGTGAGCAAAGTATGAGGAGAATCCTTGCAGTTGCATCCTGCAGGCAAAAAACAGCAGCTGTGAGCAAGCTCTTTTAAAAATTCAGGCTTGACAAATTTATCTATCTCCATATGGCCTAGGTTTAACACATTTAAGCAGGTTGATTAAAAACCAACCCGCTGATTTCTCTGATATGCTACGTTTGACTACTTTTTTTTCTTTTGGGCTTTAGATCAGGGATCTCCAAACTTAGAAACTTTAACTTCCACAATTTCTTAAGTCTTAACGTTCCCAAGTTTGGAAATCCATTTGGGGTGTTGCCTAAAACTGATGGTGGGTTAGTTTATGGTGCAATTTATGGTGCAAATGTAGAAAATAACCTATTTAAGTGTGTAATACAAGCCCAACCATATATATTAATTTTGTGCATTTTGTATGATATTTTATGAGGATCAACGTGGTTATTTTTATCTCCATTCATGCTCCTATTTTTAAAATATTCTTAAAAGAAACCCAGGGAAAGATTATTATACACGTTCTCATTTAAAAACATTTTGTTTAAAAAGAGGTATAGATTGTCTAGGCCTCATTTGCTGAACCGAAGTCTCATCCCACTTATTTATTAATTAATGTAGTCGATTTATAAAACTGCCCAACCGAAACAAGTTGACTCTGGGGGTAAAAACATTCTATAAATGTCAGAAAAACATACAATTTTTTAAGAAAAGCATTTGAAAACCACTGCAAATGAATAGCATGACTTTTTAGCCACATATTTGAAAGTGCATTCTGGCATCAAAAACAGCCATTTCTCCTTAGCGTTGTGATATTGAACCTGCATTTTATTTGCTTCAACCTTCCTGTTTGGGACAATGTTAAACACTGATAAATTGTCAGTTATTTAATTTAGTATTAGTTTACCAACTGCTAAGGGGCGCCAATTGCGTTTCGCACTTTCTGAAAGCACTTTAGCCTGCTCACTGTTCATTTTTGAGGATCTCAAAGTGATGATTTGATGAAAGGCAGCACTGCAGGGACTGAAGGTCTTGTAGTGGCCCACCAGTGGTCAGCAGAGCTGGCAAGCAGATTCGGACAGTGAGGAGGTTGGGGAGGAACATGGGCCAGTCCTGGAGTCTGGGGAAGGCTCTGATGAGGGCCCTGTGTCAGAGGCCAAGAGTGGGCCAGAGCTGTATGCCAGCTATCAGCTGCCTTCAGGGGCAGACAAAGGCAGCCAAAATATGGAGCCTATTCCCAGTGTGCACATGTACAGAGTTGCCAAATGAAGGGAACAGCTAAAGAACAGGAGTAGTCTTGGGAGTAAGGCCACAGGTGGACCGTGAATGGCCCCTCCCAGAGGAAATAAAAGATGAGTGAAAGGGAAGTGGAGCTTGCAGGAGACAAATTTGCTTAATTGGTTTGTGACTCTCTGAGGCTCCTTGCCAGGTTTTGCAGATATTGGCCTGGCAGCTCTCCAAGCCAGATAAGGTCTGTGACTGTAAATCCTCCCTTGAAAAACTTTGCTGGATGTGAATGAACAGAATTCACAGTAAATTAATAAGAGGGGTTTTTGTCAGAACAGAGTTCTTCATGATCTTGGGAAACCTCGGTCAGAACAGTTCTGAGCTGATTTACCTTAAAGGGGTCAATGAAAGGTATCTCAACAGTTTTTCAGTCTCTGTAACTGTGTGGAGGGCACTGGCTGGGGAATTCTGGGAGTTAACATCCATACATCTTAAAATTGCCAAGGTTGAGAAATTCTACTCTAGAAGAGGTCGCCAAGGTGCCTTTTCAAGAGGCAACTGGACTTTCTTGTTTTATTATTTGAAGGTGTTTCACTTCTTATCCAAGAAGCTTCGTCAGCTCTGACTGGATGGTGGGGAATGGAAGGATTTATACTCCTTGCAGACAAGCTGGTCACTTGCATCCTTTTGATGACCAGTCTGTCTGCAAGGAGTATAACTCCTTCTATTTCCCATCATCCAGTTAGAACTGAAGAAGCCTCTTGGATGAGAAGCGAAACGTCTTCAGAGAAAAACCGGAAAGTCCAGTTGCCTCTTGGAAAAAAAAAGCATCTTTAGGACAACCATGACCTGGATGACTAAGAATCTCCATAGACATTTCCTCTAGATGTTCCAGAAATGGAAAATGAAACAGGTCCTGTGATAGGGAAGCAAACTCTTTTCAGTTTCTTCACAAGAGTGTAATTCCACTTTCCCATTTCTTTGCATTTGATTCTCATCCTACTTTTCTTCTTCCTGTTCTGCATTAGTTATCAAGATCGCACCATTGCCTCAATATCATGTCATTGGTTTAATGTGATTATTTTGCCTATTGGTTTCTAAGTATGTGTTGTATTTGCCTGGCAAGGGTGAAACATTGGCAGCTAGATGCCTCTTTGCTTCAACTTTGCTCCTCCGTGAGCTGCACAGGCTACCTGTCGATCTCCAGGTGCACTTCAAGGTTCTACTCACCACCTATAAAGCGCTCCATGGTAGTGGATCTGGCTATTTGAGAGACCGCCTTCTGCCAATTACCTCCCTGCGTCCCATCAGATCGCATAGAGTTGGCCTCCTCCGTATTCCATCCGCCAGTCAGTGCCGACTGGCGACTACTCGGAGGAGAGCCTTCTCTGTTGCGGCTCCGACACTTTGGAACAATCTCCCCGTGGAGATTCGTACCCTCACCACCGTCCAGGCCTTCCGCACAGCCCTCAAGAACTGGCTAGCCCATCAGGCCTGGGGATGTCTATTTTCGCCCCTCCCGAATGCTGAGTGAATGTTGAGTTTTGTATCGTCCTACACTCCCTTTCCTTTTTGATTGTAAGCCGCCCTGAGTCCCCTCAGGGAAAAGGGCAGCCTATAAATGTCCAATAAATACCCCAAAAAAACTTGTCATTACAGTAAAATGGGGTGGGGGGTGGGGAGACTGATGATTATGAATGGGTTACTTGGAGAAACGAAACATCTACAGTTCCACTGACGCTTGGGAGAGGCTGGAAACTTTTCAAGGATGTCTTAAAAGGTGTGAAGAAGAAGGCAGATGGTTCCCATAACAAGGATAAGGTGTTTACATGATCTGTGTGGAAGCCTGGGGACTGGGCTGGGGAATTCATTGTTTAATACTGTGGACAGAGGGATGCCTGAGAATGTCAGTATTACCTCATCATGGCCGCGCAATGCATTCAATAAACAGAAAGCTCTTTAGAACCGAAATGATCCTGGACTTTTATTTGGTATATTCAAGCAGGTTGTTGACATTGCCAACAAGGATCTAAATCAGATGTGGGAAATAGTTTTGACGGGACTGACTTCTTTTAGAGTATTCTACTGTTTACCACATCTGGGAAAGCCAAGTCCTACATTTCCCAGCTTCCATATATTTTGCAGACATCCGGTAGAGACGATCATGATTGTAAATGAGGAACCAGGTCAGGCAGGATGAGAGGTAAGCTCGGTCTTGCTTTTCATCTTCGGCAATCAGATGGGATTGTGAGAGGCCAATGAAGCTGGAGGGCCAGGGAGGCGATGGGAAGGACCTATGCATAAGCCATTAAAGCAACAGGCTCAGCATTTGAACGGCAGCATCTTTTTTTAGCCTGTTATTTTGTCACTGCCATACTGATTTTCCTCAGCTAGAGGAGAATAGAAGACGGGGAATACCGACTAACGGCGGTTGCCTGTAGTCTGTGCTGTCTGCCTGCCATGTGCAGAATTAACGCTAATTGTAATAATCTCTCCAGATTCCAATTCATCCATTGCTGCTGCACCTCTTAAGGAGGGAATCAAGATGCCTTTTTTCTCCTTGTTGGCTTTCCCTGGGCTCAAGTCCCATTTCCTACGGCTTCAGCTAGGACCCCGGGGATCCTGGCATTGAGCCATTCCACCTCTTAAGAAAACCAGACCATACTTATATAAAGAAAGCATAGGAAGGCTGGCTGGCAGATTATCTCTTTCCTCTTAACCCTTTCTTCTCTCTTCTGAGAATTTGGGGTTGCAAGGCCCAGGACACACACACACACACACACACGCATGCACACACACACACACACACACACAAACACACACACACACACACACACAAAGACACACACAGTCACACACACACACACGGTTCCTGAATCTGAATGCTGACTGTAGAACCCTCAAGTTTTTTGGTTTTTTTTTAGCTCTAATCATTCAGTTCCTCGCCAGACAGAATGTATTTTTAACTCAATATACCCCACACGTTCTGTTCTCTCTCTGTGACATTTTCTCTTCCAAGTTCATAACTTTGAGGTTTTAATAATTATGTGCCATTCCTGTTGATGCTGACTCTTGAGTGACCATATCAATAAGCATCCTCCAGGATAACTTCTGTTGGCAGCTTCATTTCCCCACCGTGAACTAGCTGGAGGGAGTAAAAGTTTTCCATTCTGAATTTCTTCCTTCCCTGCTCTTATTCAGACAGGAAGGAGAGGCACAAAAAAAATGGGCAACCATAAATTATATAATTACCCCCTCCCTCACCCACCCCACCCCATTTAGTCAGCATTGCTACCAATCCCGTACCCTACTTCTACTAGACTCTTCTTATTGGCTAGAAAACAGCTTAGTCACTCCGGATGGAGAGAACTGGATAGGCCAGATAGCCAGTCACTCTTGGAGGAATAAGGTGGTGTGAGGTTTTGAGTCATGCAAAGAAGGGAAATTGGAAGGAGTCAATCACATTGGAAGGGCAAACTGCAGGAGCATCCACGCATGGAAATAAGGCAGGGTGGACTTTTATTATGCGTGGAGAGTTTGCAAAGGATGTCTCTGGGGCCGAAGAGCGCTAATCAAATCTGCAAGGATGTCTCGGAGGAAAACTCCATTCCGTATTATCAGTTGTATCCACATGCTTGTGTGTGCTTGTGCGTTCTTTCAGTAACCTAATTGACTCAGATCTATTCCCATCTATGTTTGAAACCATTCACATCCAGGGAAGCATTTTCCCCTAGACAATCGTTCCAGACGAGTGGGTCTTAGCCCCCTCTAGACTATCCGAAGGAACGCTTGAGTAGCCTGATGGGAAATACTGCTGAGAAGTGAGATGCAATGAGGGACTCAAATCTATTTCTATTATCTGCAGTTAGCACCCAAAGCTGGATCCTTAAATGAAAGAGATACAGCTCCCTTCTCTGCATCATCAGCAAATTGTATCTCATCCTCAAGGGGAAGACTTCACGCCTATCCTTCCTGGCAGAAACACGTTTTGGTATATAATCAGATTCCGTTTGGTCATTCCGGTAGCTTTTCTCAGCAGCATTCCTTGAATCCTTGAAAACCGGAGAGAGATAGCATTGTGAGCAGAGTGTTCTCAAGCTCTTAGACTGCCAACATTCACTAACTGATTGACAGTAGATAGACTCATAAGTGCTCCCTCCCTCTGGCTGCTTCTGACGGCCACTGTCAGAGATGGATGGTCTGTTTGTCTGACCAGATAGGGTTACTCATATGTTCCATAAGATGACCTTGGCCTGTCTTGCCTTTCAGGCCATGATGCAAAGTAGCCAGCGAAGCAACCAATAACTTTCGAGAATAGAAAGATGTCAGGGACCCAGACTTAAAGGTAGCTTAATTACCGGAACCAGCCAAAAATAACATAAAGAGCGAATGCAAAGAGATTTGGAGAATAGCCATTGTGAATGAGGCAGCCAATCATCCGGTTTGGCAGAAAAATAATTGGAGAAGCCAATAGGCTTGCAGTAGAATTCTCATATGCAAATGGAGGGGATCAAGAGTTGGGAATGATTGGGGGAGGCGGGGCTTGCTGGCATAGGATGCGGCAACCTTTGGCGTTGAAGGTGGCTTTCCTGGGTTTTACAAGATCACGCTGGGAGGCAGATTAAAGCAAATAAAAATAAAATAAGGCTAATAAAGCAAATAGTAAATGAAAGCCATTTGTCATATAGCAATATCTTGCTGCTGCCCATCGCAGTAAATTTCAAAGTTCCTTGTCAGTTATTTCACCCAAAGGACCTGTGAGGATTCTAATATTTTTTAAGTGCCAAACACTGGTGGACAAGGAGAAAATGCTGACTAATGAAAAATGTGGCTATCACCTGAAGATCTTTATTTTATTTTGGTCAGCTTCAGCCTATATATTTGCTTGATTCAGACAGTTAGGAGGTTGGGAAGGAACATGGCCCAGTCCTGGAGTTTGGGGAAGGCTCTGATGAGGGCTCTATGTTGGAGGCAGAGCCAAGGCCGTCTGACAGTTATCAGCTGTCTTCGGAGTTGGACATCAGTGGGGCAGAAGAACATATGGAGCCTGTTCCCAATGTGCACATGCACAGAGTTGCCAGATGAAGGGAACAGCTTGACTTGGGAGTAAGGCCACAGGTAGATGATGAATGGCCCCTCCCAGAGGAAATAAAAGAGGAGTGAAAGGGGAGTGGAGTTTGCAGGAGACAATTAGTTTGCTTAATTGGTTCATGACTCTCCGAGACTCGCTCTCCAAGCCAGATAAGGTCTGTGACCGTAAATCCTTCCTTGAAAGACTTTGCTGGATGTGAATGAGCAGAACCCACAGTAAATTAATAAAAGGGTTTTTTGTTGGGACAAGGAGTTTGCTTCATGCCCTTGGGACGCCTAAATTGGAACAATATTCTTGATTGGAAAGTAAATACAGGTAGTCCTCAGCTTAAGACTAAGTTGGCTAAGCGAGACATTTGCTAAGTGAGTTTTGTCCCATTTTATTACCTTTCTTGCCATAGTTGTTTAATGAATCACTGCAGTTATTTAGTAACATGGTTGTTAGGTTAATCTGGATTTCCCCATTGACTTTGCTTGTCAGAAGGTCGCAAAAGGGGACCCTAAGGTGACCCTAAGACACTGCAACGGTCATACATATGAATCAGTTGCCAACCGTCTGAATTTTGATCACGTGACCATGAGGATGCTGCAATGGTTATAAGTGTGAAAAATGTCATAAGCCACTTTTTTTCAGTACCGTTGTAACTTTGAATGGTCACTAAACAAGCTATGGAGGACCAAGGACTATCTGTAGGTGCTGAATAATCCTTTTCACCCACTTTCTTCCTCCAGTATTAAAGAGTGACAGCTGCTCTGCCGGTTGCCACTCTATAAAATCCAGAGGGTTGTGTGAATTTCCATCTCTGGTGGCTATATCTGGAAACAAACCTTTCAAAGTGAATTTCTTCAACCCAGCAGCTTTATGATATTTTAGGATTAAACATTTTAGGATTCCTAGACAGAGTTCTTAATATTATAATCCCGACAGATGGGCACAAGGGAAGAAATGGGTCTTTAATCACATCGTTTTGGCACCATCTTGACCCCCCCCTCAACTTACCTGTTATACTGAAATTTATCTAATAAAATTATTCTCTAATCACCACTGTGCAGTAATATTTCTCTCATTTTAAACTCATTAAAATGTCAATCAGTGAACAGCTTTTGGTGATCTCTAAGTGAAGGGGAACCTCTGGTTTATGGCCTTTCTTTGCACACCTCTGCTCCCCAAATCTGGTGGTGGATTTGTCATGTCTATGAATTCAATCCCAGGCTGGAAAAATGGAGGCAGCCAGGAGGATTCTTAAGTGGCTTTTCCCCAACCCTTTCCTAGAAGAGAAATGAAGCTTTGAAGGTTAGAAGATTAGGACAAGGGAAAGGAAGAAGCATGGATTCTGTGTTTTACTCACTTACAGAACGAAGGAAGGATGATTTTTAGGAGCTGAGATACAAATTTTGTGCTCCTTGCAACTCCCATCCCCTCTATGGACAGGTCTGCTAATTCTTCCTCTTAAGGCTTCAGAGGAGGTTTAATTTTCTAGAACATAAATAGCCTAGGGTTAGTGGTGTTTGTGTGTGCGTGTGTGTGTTTGTGTGTGTTTGTTTGTAGGAAATGGAGGATTTAATGTATAAGCTCAAATATCTAAAGTTTTGCACATGCTCAGTTACTGCCTTGTACTGACGATTGCTGTCGAAGATCAGGCAGTGTTGGGGAGTTAAGCATCACATCAGCTTAGAATTGTTGCGTTCCCACAAGTGCTCCAAGTTCTACCCTCCCAGAATTCCATTGACCTTTATCTGGTGCCAATTTAGCTTCAAACTTTTGTTGACCAGATTCTTATGTATAAAAGGTAAAGGTTCCCCTTGCACATATGTGCTAGTCGTTCCCGACTATAGGGGGCAGTGCTCATCTCCATTTCAAAGCTGAAGAGCCAGCGCTGTCTGAAGATGTCTCCATGGTCATATGGCCGGTATGACTAAATGGCAAAGGTGCACAAGACGCTGTTACCTTCCCACCAAAGGGGGTCCCTATTTTTTTATTTGCATTTTTTACATGTTTTCGATCAGCTAGATTGGCAGAAACTAAGACAAGTAACAGGAGCTCATTCTGTTATGCGAACTGTTGAACTGTCAAGCTTCTGATCGACAAGCTCAGCATCTTAGCACTGAGCCACCACATCCCTGTTTATGTATAGGCTTGAGTAAATCTTCTGTGCTGTAACCTAATCAATGGTCATGATTCTTGCACATGGCAGTTACTGCATTTATTCTTGTGATGGCAAATGACTGTGGCTGCTCTGGAAACAAAACGCAGGTCAAACTTTATGAGGACCTGGATGGGAGACCACTGGAAGATCCCAGGGATGCAGGCTAGACTGGGGAGTTCCGAAGCATTCTCTCAGAAAGCGATAGCCAACTTTTTCAGCGTCAACTTTCTTCAATTTGAGCTCAACATGACAGAGAATTTATTATTATGCTTAATATTATGCTACATGTTGTCATTAAAAGGAAGGCATAAATAAACCGTGACTAATATGCACCCAAAACATCAAATAATAACAACCTCTTCTCCCTGCTTTTGGAATGTTTTAGTATGAGTGAATTTCTACCCTGTTTTGTAAATATGACTAGCTTGCCTCCAGAGCTTCTATCTTTCTCATTGCAAAGTTTGTCTGGAAAAATATTTTTATTGGATATATAGTACATTCCCATCTGCCTTTGTAGTTGGATGTGTTTTGATTTCCTGGCTGTTTTCCTAGGTTTCCCTCTGCCAATCATATTAATGCATCCAACTGGAGTCTGAATTGTCTTGGATTTATGCTATTAAAATGTGGCAGATTTCATGTTACAAGCTTTTGTTAAGAAGCATGAAAATGCTTGTTTTCAGAAATTAGGTCTTTCGGTTGGGTGCCTTAGCTATGTGGGGGCAAAAGCTAATTATAATAATATTTTCAGGTCACAAACACTTTAGTGTGATTTCACATGATGTGTGGGCACTATCATTTTCTTGAAAGAATAAAAAAAAACCTATGCCCCAAATTTCATGAGATTTATGCAACAGTGGAAAAATCTTAAAACAACCCATTATCCCACAATATTTATCCTTACATGGCATCATTACTTTTATTGTTTGGGGTGGGTGGGTGGGAGGGGATCATTCTTTTTGTATATGCAAAGAATCATAAAGTCACCCTGAAGATGTTGGTAAATTTAGAAAAATCAGCAGATTCCTGAAGCGGTGTTTATAGGTACAGTGAACATTTGAAATACATTAAAGAAAAGGGAAGAAGAAAATTGGAAATAATAGCCAAAAATTCTTCACACATAAGGGCACTAAAATTTAATTCCTTTCAGGGAACATAGTGAAAACAACTGAAATCTGTCAATTGCTGTAAACATCGTTAAGCCAGAAAGAACAATATTCTAATTTGATCCAAAGTTTTAAACATTCTTCTTCTGTGTTTTCTGTCTAGAAAAATGGGATTTTACTTGTTACTCCCAAGAAGTGGCATTTCATTTTCTCACATTTACACTACTGCTATATTTATTACTATAAATATTACTATTTTATTAAACAGGCAAGAGAGCAAGGATCAGTGTTGCTGATTATGATCTAATCTGTATCAATTTTGTTTTTTTGGATAGGCCAAAGACAGTGATGATGAGGAAGAGGTGGTACATGTGGATCGAGACCATTTCATGGATGAATTCTTTGAACAGGTAAGATAAAATATAGCTTTTAAGGTTTTTGCAAAAAAAAAAAAAGATAAGGAATTCAGATTGTAAGAACTGAGTCAAGATATTCACATTGGACATTCTTATGTACTTTGTTTATATTTAACAATTTGTCAGAAATACTCTTTTCTAACAATAATTAATATTTCAGGAAAAAATCCATTTGTCTATCTCTCTCTTTGTCTCTGTCTCTGTCTCTATCTGTCTGTCTGTCTGTCTGTCTGTCTATCTATCTATCTATCTATCTATCTATCTATCTATCTATCTATCTATCTATCTATCTATCTATCTATCTATCTACCTACCTACCTACCTACCTACCTACCTACCTACCTACCTACCTACCTACCTATCTATCTATCTATCTTTTATAATTACTAATTCACTGCTCATTCAGTCTTATCAAAGAAAAAAGACAATTCATTTTAGAGTCATAAATGTATTTTAGATTCATACCTTAAGAAAGCAATAGACAAAAGAAAACATTTGATCAGAATGGGATTTTAAGTTTTAGTAGATGAAACTTCCCTGTTCGGATACAGTTTATTTTCAAACATAGACGAAGGTAGGCTGTTCTGGAAGCCTCCCAAACGAGGGCTACTAGCTGGTCACTGTTACAGATAGCTTGGTTCCAGGCTACCAAGATTTTAGTTGAATGTTGCAGATCTCCTTTGATCTTCCCAGGCTGATAATTTATTATTTATTTGGTTCCATCAGAGACTGAAGTGGATATGACAAGTCCCACTTGTGGCTTCTGTAATGAAACCTGGGTTTGGTCATATATTATTCAACCTATCTGCATAAAGGTAGTCCTCAACTTCTGACCAGTCACTTAATGGCCAGTCAAAGTTACAACACACATCCACAGAGCTACTTATGATGTGTTTTGGAGTTACAATTTCTGTACCCAGTCACATGATCCTATTTGGGGCACTTGACAACTGGCCCACCTTCAAAGAGATTTTAGCATCTCATGGTCATATAACCATGATTCGTAATGGGTTTTTTAATGGTTTCCTGTGTTTGTTTCCAGTTTTTTGCCCAGAAAGGGCAAAAAACGCCCTTTCGGGAAAATCCATTTGCTTAAGGACCATGGCATTTGCTTAACAACCACCAAAAAAAGTTCAAAAATGTAATGCCTCAATTTATGACCATAATACCGCCATAATTCCAGACTCACAAGGTAAAGAAACTGGCCTCATGGGAAGTGGAAGCCACAGCTGTCAGAATCCATTACTTTTGACTCCAGACACCAAATTTGGTATTTGTAGCTTGTGACAGCAAAGAAGTGAAATAAATATTATTCTGTTAACTGGGTGCTAGCAGTGCAATGCATTGCAGAGACCTGGCAGGTCCAAATCCATATTTGGTTCAGTTTCTAGAAAACACTCCAGAGAATGAAGCCTTCCTGATTCTAGAAGCAGAGGACTCTTCTTCTTAGGTTCACAAGTTAATCAGGATGCAGCTGGAAGAGTATTCCTTTTTTATACCAGGAATGGTTCAGTCTTCAGACTGGAAAACTAGGAAATACATTTTCTAGCATGTTTGTTGGATGGAAGCAATATCTCTTTAAATCCATATCAACAAATGCCCAGGTGGCATTTTTTTAAAATTAAAAATAACTGCTGTGCTGATGAAGACTAAAATTTAAAGATGGGGAAATAAATGGGGGAATTATGGGTGAGAGAATCTGAATCCTGCCTGCATTTCTTTCATTTCTCTTACCTCCATTAAGCCAATCTGTCCTCAAATGGCAGGTATTTAATATGCAAGAACATCTTTTAATGTTACTAGGCAGTCTCCATAATGTACAGGTGCTGGGGTTGGAGAAATGCAGGGATAGGAATTGTGAAATTGATGATTGCATGTCTGGTCCTGTTCCCAAAGGACATCAGTGATTATGTTCTGGAGTCTTTCAGTCTGGAGAAATTTTGCTCTTTTAAATTACATCATAGGAGCAGTGGGTTGCTGACCTGGATTTAGGCAAACAGTCTCATACATTGCTCATGTTAGACTAAGGTGTCAAATGCTGATTGGATCCACTAAAGTATTATCAAGTGCACCATGGAAGGAAGCCCCCGTTGGTGCTGATGTAATGATTCAGTTGAAAGGTATGGTAAAACAATGCTGTGAGGTCTACGAGCAGAGGCTGAATATTTCAGGACTTTGGACAGGGCTTCCTAGAATCAGCTCACAAACATGGTTCAAGTCCCTTTGCATCACACTACCCTCTAGTGATGAGTTAAGTTACTGCTGCTCTCTAACAGCATAAACCAGTGATGGCGAACCTTTTAGACACCGAATGCCCAAACTGTGCACATGCCCAAACTGAAAGGTGTGTGTGTGCATGGGGACATTCATGGACATGTGCATGCATGGATATGCATGGACATGTGCATGTATGGACATGTGCGAGCATGCACATGCACAGACATACATGCACACATGCACAGACATGCATACAGACCCAAAGACCAGCTGGCCAGCAGATGATGGGGCATCCCAACCCCAGCAGCTCGGCAAGAAGTAAGATATTTTTCTTCCGTGAGCTTCTGTTTTGTTGCTTGCAGGGAAACAGAAGCTCATGAAAGAAACGCCAGAGAGATCTGACCTGGAGAAATGGCACATGTTCCAGCAGAGAGGGCTGTGCATGCCACCTCTGGCACGCATGCCATAAGTTTGCCATCACGGGCATAAACCATGTTGAACTTTTCAATAATTTCAAGGTCCCAAAGGTGCTTTTTCAAAAGGCAATTAGACTTTATTTTTCTTTGGAGATGTTTTACTTCTCATCCAAGAAGCTTCTTCAGTTCTGACTAATGGTGGAGGATGGAAGGATTTATATTCCTTGCAGTAAATTCTTCACAATCCCCCACCATTCAGTCACAACTGAAGAAGTTTCTTGGATGAGAAGCGAAATGTCTTCAAGGAGAAACAAAATCCAGTTTCCTTTTGAAAACCCACCTTTGGGACAACCATCACGTGGATGACTGAGAATCTCCATAGACAATAATTTGAAGGGAATCTATAAACATAATGGACAGGTGCAAACTATTGACAGGTGCAAACCACTCCTTCTCTCTCTCTTTTGCATTTATGCTTTTCTTCCTTACAGATGTGTCTATGGAGACTGTCAATCCATGTCATTGTTGTGCTTTTTCCAAAAGGCAGCTGGACTTCCTTAGGGTTTTTTTTTCTTTTGAAAATATTCTGCTTCTCATTCAAGAAGCTTCTGAACTGAAGAAACTTCTTGGATGAGAAGCAAAAGAGAAAAAAACAAAGTCCGTTAGCCTTTTGGAAAAAGCACCTTTGAGTTTACAGCTTCTAGTTTTCTTTCTGGGTTTCTGTAAGTATGAAGAGAATTGTATGGCTGAAAGGGCGGACTGTGATAAATGGGAAGGGGAAAGTTAATAATGGATATGGATCCATCTCACAAGAATATTACTTGCAAGGGAATGCAACCTTCACAATAACCCCTTTCCCAGTTCAATAGTCTCCTTTCTTTCCAAATGGAATTGAAAGAGAAATACAGGTAATCCTTGAGTTACAACCACAATTGAGCCCAAAATTTCTGTTGCTAAGCGAGACATTTGTTAAGTGAATTTTACAACCTTTTACAACCTTTCTTGCCACAGTGGATGAGTGCATCACTGCAGTTGTTAAGTTAGTAACACGGTTGTTAAGTGAATCTAGCTTCCCCATTGACTTTGCTTGTCAGAGGGTTGTAAAAGGTGAGCACGTGACCCCGGGAAACTGCAACTGTCATAAATATGAGTCAGTTGTCAATCATCTGAACTTGGATTGCCTGACCCTGGAGATGCCACAATGGTTGTATGGGTGAAAAATGTCCATAAGTCCCTTTTTTCAGTGCCGTTGTATAACTTTGAATGGTCACTAAACGAACTGTTGTAAGCCAAGGTGGCGCAGTGGTTAAATGCAGCACTGCAGGCTACTGCTAAATCAGCAGTTCAGCGGTTCAAATCTCACCGGCTCAGGGTTGACTCAGCCTTCCATCCTTCCGAGGTGGGTAAAATGAGGACCCAGATTGTTGGGGGCAATATGCTGACTCTCTGTAAACCGCTTAGAGAGGGCTGAAAGCCCTATGAAGCGGTATATAAGTCTACTGCTATATTGCTATCTTGTGCTTAACAAAACCCAGATATTTTGTTCATATCTTTCCACAGAGATGCTCAGGAACATAATCCACTCTTGGAAAAGTTCTCTTCTTAGTCTGATCTTGATGTGGAAGAATGGAAAACACTGCTTCCACCCCACCCTCCTCCATTTTACTGGCTTTAAAACCTGTCAGGGCTCCTGATAAAAGCCCCCCATTGAACTGGAGCTCACATCCTTGGGGCACCCACAGTGAGCATCTTTCACCAATAAACTTTTCTCCCAGTATGTATTTATGATCACGCTGAGAATAAGAGCCATGTCCTAGAATCTACTTTTAATAATCCCAATTCTAAATGTATATCTGCCTCCATCCGCTGGATGTCGCCCTTTGATGACATCAGCAGCCAGCTTGCTTCAGCCTTCCTGTTTTTGGTTTCCCCAGGGTCCTGCTGCCCACTGTTCTAAGGAAGATAGCTCACTAAGCTTAAGGAGAGCTCCTTAAATAGTAAAAGGGCCGGAGGTGGCATTCAGCCGGTTTGGATCGGTTCGGCTGACCCGTTAGTGGAAATCACAAGTGGGGCCACTCCAGCTCTATGCTGTCCTATTTAGGCACGTTTTCAAGCCAAAGCGCGTGTGCAGAGTGTATGCATGAGTGCTCACATTTGCAAGTCGGCAGGGAAAGTAAGTAAATACCACCCCTGATTCCCAGCATGCACTACACACTCCTTCATTCTCATCTCTTCCACAAAGCCAAGGAAGAGTTTGTCTATGTGTGTTTCTACAAATGATCCGAACAGCCTCCACAACTATAGACAGTTCTCGACTTCACAACCCCAACTGAGCCCAACATTTCTAGCCTTAAGCGAAACAGTTGTTATGAATTTTGCCCTATTTTATGACCTTTCTTGCCACAGTGGCTAAGCGAATCATTGCAGTTGCTAAATTAATAACACTGTTGTAAAGTGAATCTGGCTTCCCCATGGACTTTGCTTGTCGGAAGGTCGCAATAGGGAATCACATGAGCTCAGGACACTCATAAATACATGGCAGTTGCCAAGGGTTCAAATTTTGATCAAGTAACCATGGGTTTAGGTTTATGTTTATTGGACTTATATGCTGCCCTTCTCCCAAAGGACTCAGGATAGCGTACAATATAAAAACACATATTACAAAAGTTAAAAGAGAGATTAAATAGAATATCCCAAAAACCCAATAGACCTCTACAATAAGATTTAGAAATTAAATTAAAAATAACAATTAAAATTAATAATTTATTTTATTCAGGCCAGGCCGGCTTGCTGGAAAAGCCAACTTTTTAGGGCACGCCGGAAGGACCAGAGGTCGGGAATTATGTGAAGCTCTGGGGGCAGCTCATTCCAAAGGGAAGGCGCTCCCATAGAGAAGAGTCTCCCCCCAGGGGTCTGACTGATGGCACCCTGAGGAGGCCAACTCTGTGGGATCGTACTGGACGATGGGAGGCTACTGCTGGCAGTAGGTGGTCTCACAAGTACCCTGAGCCTAAGCCATGAAGCGCTTTAAAGATCATAATTAACACCTGAATCGCACCCAAAAAACAACCGGCAACCAGTGCAGGCCGCCTAAAAGGGGTGTAACATGGGAGCACCTAAATATCTCCATGACAGCCGGCTACAGGGCAGGAAATCGCAGCTCAAGGGTACTCCCCGAGGTCCCAGGAAGTTCCCATAGCTAGACCTGGAACCGACGATGGGATAGGGTACCCCCTGCATACCCCGAGAAGGAAAATCATCTCCCCGAAGCTCTCCTCAAACGTGACAGGACATCATCTTGGGCATGCGCAGAACTAGCACCTGGGGAGGTTACAATAGTCATAAGTATGAAAAGTGGTCATAAGTCATTGCTAAAGATCTATGGAGATTCTCGGTCATCCAGGTCATGGCAGTCCCAAAGGGGCTTTTTAAAGAGACAACCGGACTTTCTGGTTTTTCTTTGAAGACTTCTCTGAGAGAGCTGAAGAAGCTTCCTGGATGAGAAGTGAAATGTCTTCAAAGGAAAACAAGAAAGTCCTGTGCCTCTTGGAAAAAGCACCTTTGGGATGGTCATAAGTCACTTTCTCCCATGTTGGTGTAACTTCAAACAGTCACCTAATGAACTGTTGTAAAACAAGGACTAACTGTGATTTCTTTGTCAGGACATTGGAATGTCCTCTGTGGACAAAAATAACTTCTGAGCAACTAATTTTAAATAATTGCCTATAAAAGAAATATCTCCCGGTTGTGTTTCTTGTGTGACTGCTTTTGAGCAGCAAAACAGCACTTTTCTGCAATTTTGTTCTTTCTTACCTATCGGAGGAGATCATGAAATTTTGTTCTTGGTGGGCTGCCACCTGAAGGATGCAGGGAGTTAACTTACAATAGTGTAAGTAGAGGAGGGGAGACAATAAATCACCTCAACCTAACACTTTGTAAAGCGGGGGTGCCCCCCCCCCTATGCACCGACACCTATCCACAGCATGCCAGAAACTGGGTTTGGCAAACAAACAAAGCCCATCCATCTGCAAGCTGCACATGAAACCAGGCCCCTCTGGGCCGTGGAGAAACCTCTCTCTATGGAACCAGTTCCTGGTGCCCAAAATGTTGGGGGCTGCTGTTTTAAAGGTACTAGGACCACAGTTTTTTAAATTCCTAGCCAATATGACCAAGCTAGGGTTGAGAAGGTTTCAATAAAGAATGCCAATGAAAGCTGCAGTTGGATGGACTGGGCCTGTCTTAGTCTTTTCATTTCCTGACTCTGTAGTCATCCTCAAAAGTCTCTTCTTGTCTTGGATGACTCTCTGGCTGGATTCACACCCTACTTTATGCCATAATTCTCAAGTTAACATTCAAATAGAATAGAATAGAATAGGAATAGGAATAGGAATAGGAATAGGAATAGGAATAGAGCTGGAAGGGACCTTGGTGGTCTTCTAGTCTAGCCCCCTGCTCTGGCAGGAGAACCTACCATTTCAGACAAGTGGCTGTCAAGTCTCTTCTTAAATTCTCCAGTGATGAAGCGCCCACAATTTCTGAAGGCAAGCTATTCCACTGGTTAATTGTCCTCACTGTTAGGAAATTTCTCCTTAATTTTAGGTTGCTTCTCTCCTTGGTTAATTCCCATCCATTGCTTTTTGTCCTGTCTTCAGATGCTTTGGAGAATAATTTGACCCCCTCCTCTTTGTGGCAGCCCCTCAAGTATTGGAATACTGCTATCATGTCACCCCTAATTCTTCTTTCCTCTAGACTAGCCAAACCCAAATTCTGCAATGTCACAAGGGCACTGAAAAAAAGTGACTTATGATCGGTCTTCATACGTAAGACCTTTACAGCATCCGCATGGTCATGTGATTAAAAGTCAGGTATTTGGCAATCAACATATACTTGCAAGACTTTAAGCATCCTGAAGGCAATGGACATTTATGACCTTCCTAGTTGTCTTCTGAAAAGCAAAGTCATTGGTGAAAGCAGAATTTGCTTAACAGCCGCGTAATTCACTTAACAACGATGCAAAAAAGAGTCTAAAATTGGGCATGACTCACTTAACCACTGCCTTGTTTCCCAATGGAATTTCTTCTGGTCCCACAGTGGTGGTCATAAGTCAAGGACTTCCTATAGTCTATTCGGTTTTATCTTATGGTATTTTGTAGAAGCAGCTATCATGACTCTCATTACTTCTGTCTTTGGCTCCTGTGTGAACCCGAGCTAATGTTTATTGCTGAATAGTATGAACCCTGGCTCTGATTCTTAAAACCCCCAGGGGAACTGGTCATTTACAACTCGGTGGCAACTCTGAAAACCTCCGCCTACCCTAATTCCTGAGGTTTAAAGCAAGCCACATGAATGAGAATTGATGCATGCTTCTGTGTTTTTCGTCCAGGTGGAGGAAATCCGTGGCTGCATTGAAAAGCTCTCAGAGGACGTGGAGCTGGTGAAGAAACAGCACAGTGCCATCTTGGCTGCCCCCAACCCAGATGAGAGTGAGTGAAAGCCTCTTTACGGCCCTTGCATATGCATCCTCAGCCACTCATATATACACACTGGAGATGCCCAGTGCTCTCTCACCTGATCCTGTGGGAGGTTGGAGGTAGGGACTGCATGTGTAAGGCCATCATTTCAACCACCTCTCCAAATTGCTGGAAATGTGACCACAAAGAGAGTCGGTGGAGTTAGAGAGCTAGAACAGCTTCTGTTCAAGGAAAGACAGCAGTGTTCAGAACATAAGTGGCGGAGACATGATGGAGAAGTATCACATCATGCAGAATATGAGAGGGGGGGGGATCCTTTTCTCCACTTCTCACAAGGCTAACAATGGTGTCACTCACTGAAGCTTCAGACTGGACATTTAGCCAAGGACTAGCTATGCTTAAACTGCGGTTCTCTGCCATCAAGAATAACAATGGTCACCAATGTAGGTGCTTTTAAAAAGAGACTATTTTAGAGGGTACTTGTCTTAATGCCTGCTTATTACCTCCAGCTTAGCGTACCTTAAACACCAAGTTTGGGGAATGTCAAGGAAAGAGGAGATACCTGTCTCTATCAGGTTAATGAGTTGAATGCACCTGATTGACCACTGTGGGATGCGGAATGCTGGATTAGATGTCTTCTTGACCTGACCCAGCATAGTTTCTTTTTGTTTTTAAGCTTCAGCGTCCTCTTATTGTTATTCATCTTGCAGAAACTAAGCAGGAATTGGAGGACCTCACAGCTGACATCAAGAAGACGGCCAACAAGGTGCGCTCCAAGTTAAAAGGTAAGCGCTGAAGTTGCAGCTTTATATCTTATTTCCTTTTTGTTAACAAAATGTATCTTTCAATGAAGTGCCTGACTTAAGAGCATCATTTTGATTCTTAAAACCGCCTTTTAAAGTTGGCCACTTTTACTTTTTTTTTTTTTTTAAGAATATTTTTATTTTTCAATAAACACAGACAAACAAAAGACAAAAAACACCACAAAAACATCTTCCATTACAAATTGTAGAAAGTGTGTCAATTGGTTACAAAAATCTTTCGTGAATCCCTTCCACAGTCATCACCTACAATTCATATCAAGTTATATATTTTAAATCAAAAATATTTATATATATTACTATCATCATACCTCAACCTTCATTTGACTATAATTGTTTTTACGTCCTTTTATATAAAATATTCCCAATTAAAAAAAAAACCACATAATGGCATTCTGTTAACTGTTTCCATTATCATTTGGTAATAACATCTTTATGACATGTTCTAAATAAAAATTGATTATATTTAATAATAAAGTTTCTAGACCTCCTTTCTTAATCACTGTTTACAATTTATATCCAATTTCCTTTTATCAAACCAGTACATATATATACATACATTATTTTTAATTAAATTTGACTTAATTTTTTATTATAAGCTTTCATACATAACAGAATTTCTAAACTTCCTTTCATAGTCACCATTTGCAATTTAGATCAAATTTGCACTTATCAGACCAATGCATATGTATATATTGTTATCATTATCAATTATTTATCTAACTATATCCATTATCACTTCATTTTTTACATAATGCTCTAAATTTAACTAAATTTGACTAATTCTTTATTATAAGCTTTCATATATCAACCTGTGTCTTTCCAGTAATAGTGCAGTCTTGTGTCTTTTGCCATTTGTGGGATTAGTCTTCTGGTTGTTTCCTTAATAAGATTTGTATGGACTTCTCTTCACAACTTGTTGCTTGTTGCATATCTTACATAATCTCAAAACCCTCCATCTGCTTCTTTAATCAGCTTATCTTTGGTTATCAATAGTGCTTCTGACAAAATTTCTCTCCTTAGATCCATCAATTCTTCTCTTTTTTCTTCTTCTATACCTTGAAATCTGGGGTAGAGCTCCTGTCCATCTATTTCCCCTTTCCATAGTCCACTCTTTCCATTTCCAACCACGCTCAGTTCACTGTTGGTATCAACAATTATCTTCTTTGTTCATTCTTCCCTTCAGTTTTTAGAACTTCCACTTTTTCCATTTGATGAACGTATTCAATTTTTCCATCAAATTTTACTGTTTTACAAACTATGTTTTCCAATCTCTTCTCAATTTTCTCTTACTGCTAATAATTTTTGAATTTCAAACATAATCTTTTGCAATGTTAAGGTTTCTTTTTGATGTTGTGCCATTCTAAGAGCCAAGGTGGCGCAGTGGTTAAATGCAGCACTGCAGGCTACTGCTAGATCAGCAGGTCAGCGGTTCAAATCCCACCGGCTCAGGGTTGACTCAGCCTTCCATCCTTCCGAGGTGGGTAAAATGAGGACCCAGATTGTTGGGGGCAATATGCTGACTCTCTGTAAACCGCTTAGAGAGGCCTGAAAGGCCTATGAAGCAGTATATAAGTCTACTGCTATTGCTATTGCTATTGCTATTCCAACTGGTAAACACTGCCACTCTAGCATTCAAAACTTTTTATTAGATTTGACACAAGTTCATTTATATTTCAAAACAAGGCTTTGCTTTCACTTCTCTCCATCTGCCAATGAATCTCCCAAAAAACACCTGTATAAACAACCCATGCTCTTCTCCTTATCACTCTCTATAAACAAGCTGAAGAACCTTGAAGTGCAAAGTCAAAATGATCAAAGCGAAAAAAGAAAGGGCAATGTTTCCAGACTCAAGCCTCCAGCCTCCAAGTGACAGTGTTACTTCCTTTCCTTCTAATATTACAACCCTCTTTGTATTCCTTTTATATCTTCTTTATATTCCAGGCTTAAAAGAAACAAAATTCTTAAGTGAAGCAAAATAGGAAAAAAAAACCATCCAAGCCAGTATTATAATAATAAAGAAAAATATTTTAATCCATAGATAAAAAAAGAAGTAGAAGAAGAAAAACTAATCTGTTCACTTTAAATAGGAAATATTTGCAAAAATTCCATCCATAAAAGAATTTTTTTAAAAAAAAGATAACACACTGTCCAATGCAGCTTAATTTCGCTGCTTATTTTCTTCTGTTTTCAAATTTAATTTAGCTTTAATTTGGGGGGGGGGCAATTTCTTTTATAACAATAAGATTTCCTCACCAGATGGACATACTTTCTCTTTCAGCTTTTCTCCCATTCTGGAGCTGTTCCAACTTCAGCAGCTTTTGGCTGCGCTTCTGTCGCCGACAAGAAGAGATTCTCTTGGATCAATCAGGGACTTTGCGGTGTCCCTGAGATCAGCAAGACACTCTTCCCTGTCACCGTCTCTTCAGGATGGTTTAGGTCCAAAAGGACCATGCAGGGTCAAAAGTATCGACTGCAATCTCGAAGCTCCGAGATTGCATGTCATGCCGTTGCGACGTCAGCTCCTGTCTCCACTTTTACTTTTATCTTTACAATTATACTGATCTGTTAGTAAAGTTACAAGGACTGGTATTCAACCTTCTCATACTCACCCACCTGTGCTCCACAGGGCTTCCCTGAAGCACCTGCATATCTGCCCACAGCACCATGTACCCAACTGCACTCCACAGCATCTGCCTGTGGCACCTGCAGCAGCCACTCACCCACCTGTGCCCCATAGCACCTGCCGGCAGCATTTGCACACCTGCCCAGAGCACCTATCCATGTTACCTCCATGCTCACCTATAATTTTCTGCCAGACTGCTTGTCTGAGACACCTACCTTTTCCCATGTCATGCTCTCAGGAAGTCCTTGATTAATTACTTACGCAGTCCTGGGGTTATGACAGCAACTGGCCTGTTGAGATTGGAGTCGCTAAGTGAAGTGGGCATGTGATGTGTTTTACAATCGCTTCACTTAGCGATGGAAATTCCAATCCCAATTGCCATTGTAACCAAAGTACTACCTGTACACATTTCACTTTCTCTCACACACATAATTGTCCAGTTAATTGGTTCATTGGGTTTCTATTTTGCTTTTCCTCCAAGAGCTCAGGATAACATATGACATACTCCCCCCCCCCCTCTGATTTTTATTCCCAAACAATTGTGGAAGGTTGTTCTGAAAGGTGATGACAGGTCCAGTCATCTCAAAGCTTATTTTGATTTGAATGTGGATTTTTGTGGGTCCAGCATCTTTCATCCAGGCCTTTGGCAAGAGAGAGTAAGACTCTGCACTTCATCATGCTTGGCATCTTTTATCTTTACATTTTATGTTTTAATGATTTGGTTGTAATTTCTTTGATGATTGAGAGCATCATTGAGATAAGTTTAATAACAAAGTTGAAGGCAAATTTAATAGCAAGTTTAATCAATTATTTAATAAATTTTAATTAGTTAATCATAATTGCTACAATACACTGACCCTTGAGTTACCAACTTAAGATGGTTTGCAAAGCTTCAGTTATATTATCACAGCAAAAGATGATTGATCCTCAGGTAAAGTAGGAGAAGAAGAGGCTAAGGTGGAGTCAAGAGAGGACATAGCCTAGAATTCTTATGTATCCACACATACTTCAAGTCTAGCTGCCGCCCTTGAATTCCATTGATTCTTATCCAATGCTAATTTAGTGCTAACCATTGACTAGATTCTTGAGCAATAAATTTTCTTAACTGGAACGTAACTATGATTCTGATTCTTTATGCCTGTCTTGACCTAGACATTTTCATGGCTCTGTTCATGAAGGGATCAGATAAGTGGAAATTCTCTCAACAGTAGGAGGATGCTCTGGTGTGCATAGTAAGGAAGATGATCTTGACAGAGATATGCACACTCTATTGCCTAAGCAAAGCAGGCTAAAGCCTTTTTACATTTAGAACACCCAGATAACATTCAGAAGTAACTCAGGCAAGACACTCTAATTCAATGAACTATAAAAAGGAGGGGCAATACAATCAAACTTGCAAAGTTCTGTTATTTTAATCAATCTCAATAAAAGTAGTTTTAGACATGGAGTTGATTTCATGGTGTACTGCTAGGTGGAAAAGACATTGGGAAACAGGGGAAGAAGAGGCTGTCTAGCAAATGGTCAAGAGACAATATAGCTTGTAGCTGCAAAATAGGTAGGACAAAAGAAGAAACCTTCCCTAATTATTCAGGCTGTAAAGGAGACCATGGGAGAATTGTACTTTCAGACTTGCTAATTGATGTCAGCGTTACCAGGTAGATCAGACAGAAAACAACCAGATAAACTAATTTTACTGTATTGTAAAATTTCCTTACAAAAATCTGTCCATTTTTCCTATACAATCTATGTTATTTGACTATTTTCTTGGTAGCATCTCTTCCCACTGTTTCACAAGGTTTTCCCCACATGCTATTGCAGCCTCTGTCTATTAGTGGCGCTGACACCTAGCTTGAGAGACTTCATCTGTAACTCACCAGCTTACCATTAAGGGCAGCAGTTCAGATTATTGCACTAATTCACTGGTTTTTCATTTCTATACTACTGCTTTGATTCTTCATCTATTTTCTTTCTCTAGCGATTGAGCAGGGAATTGAGCAGGAAGAAGTGCAGAACCGATCCTCTGCTGACTTGAGAATCCGGAAAACACAGGTATTCTGTCTTGGATCTCCTCCACTAGCTACTTCTTCCCTTTGTGTTGTTTTCTTCATTTTCCATTATTCTTTTTCTTTTCCCATAATCTTGCTTGGGCTAGTTTCTTAATTGTAATTTAGCAATTATGTACGCTCTTATTTCTCTTTTGAAACAACTTCCAAATTGGACAGATTTTTTTAAAAAAAAATTGAAATGAGGAATAGAGGCAATGGAGGTATAGTATAAAGCAGGGATATCCATCCTTGGTAACCTTAAGATCTGTGGACTTCAACTCCCAGAATTCCCCAGCTGGCTATGCTGGCTTGGGAATTTTGAGGTTAAAATCCACAAGGATACCCGAACTATAAAAAGAGTGTCCCTAATCCTTTACAATACTTAAATCGGGACCAAATGCAGAGCTAGCTTTCTCTTTATGGCTCTTGACATACTGGGTGAAGGCAAGTGTGGTCCTCAAGGCAACATAAGTTGGGTATCCTATGTTAGAAAGGATACGGTCTATATTGCAGGTGTGACACTCCTTTGCCATCTCTTTTTCTTATTCAACTAATGACCTCAATTACAGCTGCCATCTAATAAACAGCCAAAATTAAGTCTTGGAGGTGATGATAGAGGAGAAGAGCAAGCTGAGTTGGAAGGTGGAGTTAAACCTGTCATTAGTTTGGAGTCATTGTGTTGCCTGAAGAGACAGGTGCCTGTGAATTCTAGTGCCAATTTAATTTTGACCTTTAGTTCACCAGATTCTTGTGTATAGGGAACACTAATAAACTCTTCTGCTGATTGAACTCAATAAATACTTCTGATTATTTGTTCCTGACAAATAACTTTTCTCAATCAAGCTTTATATATTTTTCCATCTGATTATTTTACTATTCTAAATTTCCTTGATTTTGAAAAATGCTCCCAGGGCATATTCTTCAAAGGTGCACAGTGCTGTTCCACACTTAAGAAAATGTCTTATCTAAAACAGCAGCAGCTGCCTATGAAAAAGAAAGCAATGTTGTTGTTTTTTTTCAGCAACATACATGCGAATCCCAAGTTACGATGCAGTTTATCAGCTGCATTATTAATAATTAAAAACTGCAATCATGTTGTGAAGATCCTCAGCAACAACAGCTCCTAATCAGCTGTTCTAGCCAATCTCTTTA